>NC_088350.1:17297500-17507500 GCF_036884655.1 Musa acuminata AAA Group
GAGAAAATCAACAAAGGCGAGGTGGCAAACTACACCTTAACGACTTTTGACGATAAGGTAATCAAAACCCCTTAATTTATTTCGAAATTACATAATGCTTTTCATGATGCATATTTTTTTTAAAATTTAGTTTAGAACAATTATTTTTCTTAAAAATTATATGTTTAAAAAAAAATATATATATGATCATGCTCATAATTTTAAAACTGATAATGAAAATTGCATGTTCTATGTTAATGGAAGAAAATGTTAGATCATATGTATGTTTTTTTTTCAAGAATAAATAATGTGTATCTTGATGATTTTCGAATTTGAGTGAAACCATGCTTGATGTCTTTATAAAAATATTAAGAAGTTTGATATCATGCTTAATGATGATGCATGAATTTTGTATGGAAAACTAAGCATGAAAAGTTGATTCACCTAAAAAGAAAAATGCATGACTACAACAAATAAAATGATCTTAATGGAAAATGCTTTATGAAATCAATTTTGATGATGTAAAATGATGTAATTATGTAATGAAAATATTAAATATCTTGAAACCATGTTTTGATGTCATGCATAATGATCGCGCTTAATAAATTTCGAAATTATATATGATGATTTTTAAGTAATTTATGGTTTATTGATCTTGATGGTTTTTATGACGAAATTCATTTTTCGATCCTAAAAGTTGATGCATGTTTTTATTTGCAATAAAAAGATAAATGCATACTTGTATGAAACCAATAACTTAAGATGAAACATCTTTATCTTATTGATTTTTTGATAAAAGATTAATGAATTCAATATATTATCATTTTTATGAATCTCTTGAAAATGATCTTGATTTGATGATTTAAATTTAAATGAGCTTTATCTTGATTTTTTGAAATTTATAACTTGAGATTTGTTATGCACGAATCAAGATCTTCTATATTTCTTTTATCTACTTATAAAAAGAGATTTATTGAAATAAATCATTTCTTATGACATTCATGAAAAATTGAGGCATTATGCATGAATCAAGTTCTCATGAGAATCTATTTACGTTGTCTTCATTAAGTTTTCTTGAAAAGATGTTGATGATTTTGATGATTTAAATTTTAATGAGTTTTATCCAAATCATGATCTTGATTTCTTGGAATTACATGATTTTTTTATCAAGATCTCTTCTTTATACTCCTATAATTTTTTTGGTATTTTATTTAAAGAAGAGATTTACTATATGAATCATGTCTTTTGATATTTAATTGGTCCTCGATTTCCTCTCGGTTGGTTCCGGCAGCATCTTCGACGAATCGTTGGACTCTTGAACACCCATCGAACTTGACTTCGGTAGACTTGCTTTATGTCTTCAAGCTATCGTAGTTAATCCTGCATATGTAAAATACACTTCGATCTAGACAATTAATCCTAAGCATCTAATTAAGTTGTCCGTCATGTCATTGGTCCCTCGACGCTTCGTCTGATTCTTCAGCGCATCGTCCTCTCCTGCGGCCTATTGCCCAATCGGCCAGTTGACTTTGCAACTCTGATATCCTTGGCGCAATGTCTGCTCTTCTTGGCTTGATGCCCGAATCCACGGCTCGAAGCCTTCAATCGATACGTCGATTGATCCACCGGCCCGACGTCTAATCTTCTGACATGTTCCTCCGGCCCAACATAATTTTTCCACTTAAATTGTCTCATCCTGATCGAAGTATCCTGCGTCACTCAAAACATAGATTAAAACATAAACACATATTGATTGGTTTCATCATCAAAATCTGAGATTCAATAATCTCCCCCTTTTTGATGATGACAACCAATCAACGACGGAGTTAATCTTAACTCTCGGAGTTTAAATAAACTCCCCCTATCAATATACCATATTGATAGAAACTCTTGGATTCAAAAGTCCAAGCAACATGTCATGATAAAATCATGACATATAATCAACATACTCCTCCCCCTTTGTCATCAACAAAAAGAAGAAGTACCACAATTAAGTGTTTGTGATATACAAGTTCAACTCATTGCATGAAAAACATAATATCCATTTTTATAATCATACAAGTTTGCTATCATCATAGATATATATGGTAGTACAATAGCAAGTTTACAATATACAAGCTAGCAAAATTTTTTTTAACATTTTAAGACACTCAAGCTAGCAATTTTGAGATGTTCAAGAAAGCAACTCTTGCTTCTTGAAATATAAGTTTTGCTAGATGTGCAAGTTAACTTTTTCCTTCTTAAGATAGGCAAGATAGCACTCCTTGGTGATGTTCAAGATATCAATTTCTTCTCTTTTGAGAAGTGCAATTTTTACTTTTTTCTTGAATTGTGCGAGCTAGCGAATTAGCATTCTAGCATGTTTTGCTCCCCTTTTGTCATTGTCAAAAAGAAGGGAAGACCCTTTACGTTAATTTCTAAATTATGACAAAGGTAAATAACATAGAAGAAAATTCAAGTCTTGAATGTCAAAACAATTATTTTATCATGAATATTTTATCATTGCTTGCATCATTATCATATATTAAAGTATTACATGCATAATACCAAATCATCATATATATTTTTAAAACATATAAACTCATCATTATATGCATGATTCCAAATCATCATTCATATTATTTCAATAATTGTTTCGATCATCACTATAACTCATCATGCACAAAATGTAAAATCATCTAACATGATACAAACATTTATTTTTAAAATATTTATCATTATTTTCATTATGATAATAAAGTATTCATGATATCGAACATTAAATCAACATTTTTAAGTATTTATCATTTCATGATTGTTGGTACCAAACATTTATCATTTAAAGCATTCATGATACACATCATATGCAATACATCACATACATCATCATAATAAAAAGCATATGCATCATTCCAAATCATAAATATTTCAAATCATCATGGTATTAAATTGTCAAATTGCATCCTGTCATGCATGATCATAACTTTTCTCCATTTTATCATTGTAAACAAGAAAGAATAAGGGAAGAACAAAATAGTGCAAAATATTTCAATTATTTCAAGGCATATAAGCCATAAATCCAATAGCATCATGTCATGAAAGATAATACCCCTTGAATTATAAAAGACATGATTCATTTTATCAAATCTCTTCTTTTTATAAATAACAAAAATTTTAGCTGTACAAAGAAGAGATCATGATTAAAAAAAATCTCAAGTAGTAAATCCAAGAAATCAAGATCATGATTTGAATACAAACTCATTCAAATTCAAATCATCAAATTCATCAAAATCTCAACATTACTTTCAAGAGATTCAAAATGGTATACATAGATTTATCATAATAATTATCAAGATCAATAAAATAGAGAAAACATGTATAAGATTTAAAACATGTATCATGTTTAAAACCGAAAGTATAAGATTTATTATAACAAAGATCAATAAGGCACTTTCATTATGGTAAAAATCAATAATTCGTAAATCACAAGATTCATCATGTATAATTTCGAATTATAAAACCATTAAACATGATTTCAAATCAATATGCTCAAGGTTTTTTTGTATGAAAACATACATCATACTTAAAACCGAAAATGTAACAGTTCATCATGATAAAAATCGATAATCTATAAATTACTTAAAAATCACCATGCATAATTTCGAAATTTATTAAGTATGATCATTATGCATGACATTAAAATATGGTTTCAAAATGTTTAATATTTTCATTACATAATTTCATCATTATGCATCATCATATTTTTAAATTCGAACATGCACAATTTTAAAACTATATCTTTCATTTTTCATGCATGATACAAATAACTCAATCATCATTATAAGTATATTATATATGATATTCAAGCATTCATGATACATCATTTTGGCAACATGATCATAGCTTTTCAAATGATGGTATCTAAATGTCAAAGTTCATTACATCCTATCATGCATGATCATTAACTTCTCATTTGTATTTCATACATTATTCAAAATATCAAGAGAATTTTGGTGATGAAATATACATTTCATGAATGCAAGAAATTTTACATAATAAAATTCAAGTCATAAATTATCAAGATGTCGAGTAGCATAGGTTAATTTGAATAAATCATTTTTAGTGAATACCAAGAAGAATCACATCATGAAAGAATTTTGATTCATGGAAAATTTTCATGTATTGAGAAATCAAGATGATAATTTATAAAAAAATATTACAAGTTATATTCAAGAGAA
This sequence comes from Musa acuminata AAA Group, assembly GCF_036884655.1. Lineage (NCBI taxonomy): Eukaryota > Viridiplantae > Streptophyta > Magnoliopsida > Zingiberales > Musaceae > Musa > Musa acuminata. The sequence goes on from NC_088350.1 coordinate 17,301,697, forward strand.
AAATCATCATTCGTTTTCAACTCATTCAATTTGTCAAATCAATATCATGATTTTGATATAACTCATTTTAAATTCAAATCATCAAATCAAAATCATTTTCAAGAGATTCATATAAATCAATAAGATAGAGAAAAATAATTTTCAAGAACAATGCTTTTCTCTTTCTAGTTATTTAAATTCATGTCATTTATTTCATTTATGCTAGATAAATATGTGCATCAACATTTAGGATCGAAAAATAAATTTTGTCATAAAAACCATCAAGATCAATAAACCACAAAAATTCTTATGTATAACTTTACAATCTCATGCATAAAATCATCAAATCATAGTATCAAAATTTCAATATTTTCGTTCCATCATTTTGCATTGGTTTCATTGAACATAATTTTGAATGATTCTTATAGATAACTAAAACTTCTTTAGTTTTAATTTATATGATTGACTTTATATTAGCATGCTCAAATTTTGTTCTTAAGTCAAAACCATACATCATGTTTGACAACCAAAGACAAGGTTTGAAAAAAAAAAATCATCAAGCCTTCCATTCAAAAGCCATGCATCATTATTAAGCATGATATTAAACTTCTCAATATTTTCATAAAGACATCAAGTATGGTTTCAATCAAAATCTTAAATCATCAAAATACACATTCTTACTTCTCAAGCACATGCATAAGATTGACATTTAACATTTTATTACTTTTTTATTTTTAAACATTAAATTATTAAACATGTAATTTTTAAGAAAATTAATCCTAAACTAAATTAAAAATAACTTATGAAAAGTATTATGTAATTTCGAAATAAATTAGGGGGATTTTGATTACCTCATCATTGAAAGTGGTTAAGGCGTAGTTTGCCACATCGTCTTTCTTGATTTTCTCCTCGTCTTCGAAGGAGCTCGATTCATCCCAATTCTTGTTCCTTTTCTTGCGTTCAAAGCAAGTAGTTCCGTTCTTTTTATTTTTTAATTTTTGTTTCATTTGTAGTTTAAGTTCACCATCACTGGTACTTATACTCGAGTGGTCTTCAAATGTTCTATGTCCCAAATCCTTCTTGTCCTTTGAAAGGTGGTTCTCAAGTTCTTCACGTGCATTGCACGTTATTTCATAGGTCATTAGAGACCCAATAAGTTCTTCGAGAGGAAATGTTTTAAGGTCCTTGGCCTCTTGAATGACCGTAACTTTTGGATCCCAACTTTTTGGAAGGGATCTTAAAATTTTAGTTACTAGTTCAAAGTTACAAAAATCTTTACCAAGAGCTTTAAGTCCATTGATGACATCCATGAAACGGGTGTACATGTCTCCGATGGACTCACTTGGTTTCATTCAGAAAAGTTCGTAAGAATGCACAAGAATGTTGATTTTGGACTCTTTCACTCGGCTAGTGCCTTCATGAGTGACCTTAAGAGTTCTCCAAATATCAAAAGTCGAATCATAATTTGAAACGCGATTAAATTCATTTTTGTCAAGTGCACAATATAAGACATTCATAGCCTTTGCATTTAGAGAAAACATCTTCTTCTCCAAATCATTCCAATGGTTCATTGGAAGAGAAGACATTTCAAATCCATTTTTGACTATGTGCCATAAATTCAAATCCAAAGAAAGTAAGAAAACTCTCATTCGAGCTTTCCAATAAGTGTAACCCATCCCATTGAAAAAGGGAGGATGAATGAGACAGTGCCCCTCTTGAAGGCCGTAAAGAGCCATTTCTCTTGGGTGTTAAACCAACTGAGAAATAACGAGGCTTTGATATCAATTGTTAGGATTGGAGCGGCACTAAGAGGGGGGGGGGGAGTTAGTACAGTGGATTAAAACTCGTAAGTTTGAAAATGATTTCGTAAATGCGTAGAGATTTCGATTCGATAAAGAATGACTTGGTAAAAGTAGCTCGAGTAAAGTAAGAAGATGAAAACCAAAAGCTTGCTGCTATGTAAATAATAGTTTCAGAAAGGTAAACACTCACACATTCAAGGAACACACCAATTTAAAGTGGTTCGGTCAAATGACCTACATCTACTTGCGAAGTCTTCTTCGATGAGGCTCCCAACTTCTACTAACAAATCACTTTGAAAGGGAAGGACAAATACCCCTCTTATAACCTTTTACAAGTGGTTCACACTCTTACAGATTTTTAAAGAAAAAGAAGGAGGTGAACACTTAAGCTATTGAAAACAAGACTTGCTAAAGACTTTGCTAAGGTTTTATCTTAATTTCTAACTTCTCAAATGTTGTATTCTCTGTTGAGAATTGAGGGGTATTTATTTGGGCTCCAAAATTTGAATTCTCTTGAGTTCCTGAGGCTGGCGGTGCCACCACCTATCAGTGGTGATGCCACCGCCTGTAAGTGTCTGACACTGATAGTGTACTGGCGGTGCCACAGCCCAGTCCGACAGTTTGTTGGCGGTGCCACCACCAGAACTCTCAGGTTTTGGGCGGTGCCACCGCCTAGACTATTTCAGCTCACTGGTTGGGCTCCAAACTTGGCCCAAACCAGTCTGAACTTGGGCCCAATTGGCCCCTAAACTGGTTATAGGATTAACCCTTAATCCTAACCCAAATTATATGTAAACTATGAAATTAAGACATAATCCTAAGCAAGTTTTTAACTGGCAACTTCGAGTTTCCTTCCGGCGAGCTTTTCAGCGAACTTCCTACGGACTTCCGATACACCCTCGGATTTCTTCCGGTAGACTCCCAGCAAGCTCCCGGTCTTGTGGCAAGTTCATCGAGTAGCCGAGCCTTCTCAGTGATCTCCGCGATCCTTTGACGATCTCTTCGGTGGAGTTCCGAAAACTCTAACAAGTCCCCGATTTCCTTTCAGTTGGTTCCGGCAGCATCTCCGACAAATCTTCGGACTCTTGAACACTCATCGAACTTGACTCCGATAGACTTGCTTTATGTCTTCAAGCTATTGTAATTAATCCTGCACATGTAAAACACACTTTGATCTAGACAATTAATCCTAAGCATCTAATCAAGTTGTCCGGCATGTCATTGGTCCCTCGACGCTTCGTCCGATTCTTCGGCGCATCGTCCTCTCCTGCGGCCTATTGCCCAATTGGCCAATTGACTCCGCAACTCCGATATCCTTGGCGTAATGTCCGCTCTTCTTGGCCCGATGCCCAAATCCACGGCTCGAAGCCTTCTATCGATACGTCGACCGATCCACCGGCTCGATGTCTAATCTTTTAACATATTCCTCTGGCCCAACATGATTTTTCTGCTTTAATTGTCTCATCCTGATCGAAGCATCCTACATCACTCAAAACATAGATTAAAACATAAACACATATTGATTGGTTTCATCATCAAAATTCGAGATTCAACAATGGCTTGTATGGCTTGAAATGTTTTGGAATGATGCATGCAACACTATGATTTTTCCTTAGATAAAAATGCATGCAACATTATGATTTTTTTTTAATTATGTGAAAATCAATAATTATCATTTTCTAAAATGATACTCTAGAATGATGATTTGGAATCATGCAAGTAATGATGAAGGTTTTGAATACAAATGTTTGTATCATGATTGATGATTTTACATTTTGAAATTATGCATGATGAGTTGAAGTGATATTGGTTTAAATGTATGAATCAACAATCTTTTTGTCAAATGAATCATGATTTTGTTATTGTTGAATCTCAGATTTTGATGATGAAACTAATTGATTGTGTTTAGATTTTTAACTGCATTTTGAGTGATGCAGGTCTACTCGATTAGGATTAGACAGTTAACGCAGGAGGAATTGACGTTACGCCGGAGGAGATCACATCAAGATATTGGACGGCAGAAGGCTTCAGACGTCGGTCATCGGGCCAAGGAGAGTGGAATTGCGCCAAGGATATCGGGGTTGCGGAGGTCAACTGTCGATTGGGCAACAAGCTACAAGAGAGGACGATGCGCTGAAGAATCGGACGAAGCACCAACCAATGACGTGTCGGGCAACAGAATGTCAATTCGCATTATAATAACTGTCTAGATCGGAGTAGAGTTTTGGCTTGTGTGTGCAGGATTAACTATGATAACGATGAAGACATAAAGCAAAACAAAGTGTTGGAGTCAAGCGCGAAGGATTCGTTGCGAGTTCGAGAGTTCGATGGAAGTCCGAAGGTTCGTCGGGAATGCTGCCGGAACTAGCCGAGAATGAGTAGGGAGCTTGCCGAAGGGTTTTTCGGAAGCTCACCGAGAAAGATCGGAGCTTGCCGAAGAAGCTCGTTGGAACTCGCCAAGATCAAATCGTGAAGTCTAGGAGCTTGTCGGGAGTCCGCTGAATGGTTTCCGAGAGTTTATCGAAAGACCGCTGGAAGTTCGCCGGAAACTCGCTGGAAGAAGTCTTGACTTGCGAACTTTGTAATAGCTTAGGAAATGTCTTTAAATTCATATTTAGCATATTAATTAGGGTTAGGATTAGGTGTTAATCATATAACTCAAGTAGGGGCCAATTGGGCTCGAGTTCGGACTAGTTTGGGCCAAGTTTATAGCCCAACCAGTGAGCTGAAATAGTGTAGGCGGTGGCACCGCCAGCCTTGGAAACCCAAGAGAATTCAAAATTTGGAGCCCAAATTTGAATCCACTTGGGGCATATAAATACCCCTCAATTCTCAATAGAGAACACAACCTTTGAGAAGTTAGAAATTGAGAAAAGCTTTAGCAAAAGTCTTGTTTTCAATAGCTTAAGTGTTCACCTCCCTCTTTCTCTTTAAAAAATTTGTAAGAGGGGTATTTGTCCTTCCCCTTCAAAGTGATTTGCTAGTGGAAGTTGAGAGCCTAATTGAAGAAGGCTTCGCAAGTGGATGTAGGTCATTTTGCCCGAACCACTTTAAATTGATGTGTTTCTTGAATGTGTGAGTATTTACTTTTCTGAAACTGTTATTTACATTACAGCAAGCTTTTGGTTTTCATCTTCTCACTTTACTCGAGCTATTTTCTCCAAGTCATTGACGAATTGAAATCTTTACGCATTTACGAAATCGTTTTTAAATTTATAAGTTTTAATCCGCTGCACTAATTTACCCCCCTCTCTTAGTGCCGCTCCTATCCTAACAATTGGTATCAGAGCCCAGTATTTCTCATTTCGGATTTACATCCGAGAGAAATGACTCTTCATGGCTTTCAAGAGTGCTTATCGGTTGTTCGTCCACCGTTATTTAACGGATTGGACTACACTTATTGAAAAACTCGAATGAGAGTTTTTTTTTATTTCTATGAATTTGGATTTATGGAATATTATTGAAAATGGTTTTCAACTTCCCTCTAAACCGATTAACGAATGGTCGGATTAGAAATTGAGAAAAGCTTTAGCAAAAGTCTTGTTTTCAATAGCTTAAGTGTTCACCTCCCTCTTTCTCTTTAAAAAATTTGTAAGAGGGGTATTTGTCCTTCCCCTTCAAAGTGATTTGCTAGTGGAAGTTGAGAGCCTAATTGAAGAAGGCTTCACAAGTGGATGTAGGTCATTTTGCCCGAACCACTTTAAATTGATGTGTTTCTTGAATGTGTGAGTATTTACTTTTCTGAAACTGTTATTTACATTACAGCAAGCTTTTGGTTTTCATCTTCTCACTTTACTCGAGCTATTTTCTCCAAGTCATTGACGAATTGAAATCTTTACGCATTTACGAAATCGTTTTTAAATTTATAAGTTTTAATCCACTGCACTAATTTACCCCCCTCTCTTAGTGCCGCTCCTATCCTAACAATTGGTATCAGAGCCCAGTATTTCTCATTTCGGATTTACATCCGAGAGAAATGACTCTTCATGGCTTTCAAGAGTGCTTATCGGTTGTTCGTCCACCGTTATTTAACGGATTGGACTACACTTATTGAAAAACTCGAATGAGAGTTTTTTTTTATTTCTATGAATTTGGATTTATGGAATATTATTGAAAATGGTTTTCAACTTCCCTCTAAACCGATTAACGAATGGTCGGATTTAGAGAAGAAGTATTTTTCTTTAAACACAAAGGCTATGAATGCCTTATTTTGCACTTTGGACAAAAATGAGTTCAATCGGATTTCTACGTGCGAAACAGCTTTTGATATTTGGCGAACACTTGAAATCATGCACGAGAGAACTAGTAGAGTCAAAGACTCGAAAGTTAATATTTTATTGCATATTTTTAAGCTTTTTCGAATGCAACCAAGCGAGACTATAGGAGACATGTACACCCGTTTCACGGATGTCGTCAATAATCTAAGAGTTCTTGGTAAATCTTTTTCGAATTTTGATCTCGTAAGCAAGATCTTAAGATCCCTTCGAAAAAGTTGGGATTCTAAAATAACTACAATACAAGAGACAAAAAATTTAAATGATTTTCCATTAGAAGAATTAATCGGGTCATTAATGACCTATGAAATGACACTTTTGGAACATTTTGAACCCGATGAACACTTGAACCACCTTCCAAAGAACAGGAAGAATTTGGAACTCTGGACAAATGAATACCACTTGAGCAATGAAAAGTGATGAGGACAATGATGAATTTGAACTTCGAACACTAAATCTTAATAAGTTAATTAAACAAAAATCTAAAATAAATAATGAACCTAAACGGAGGAAGAGGCCAAAGAAGAGGAAGGCATCCAAGGATGAATCAAGAACTTCCAAAGGTGAAACGGCGAATTGGGCTTTGACGGGCTTCGACTACAAGGTAAGTAACTCAACTCTCTTGAATTATTTTGAAATTACTTGATGTTTTCCATGATGCATTTTCTCTTTTCTTTTTTTTGAATAATTATTTTTCTTGAAAATTGTATGTTTTTTGTTAATAGAATAAAATGTTAGATTTAAATGATCATATATATGTGCTTGAGAAGCAAGAATGTGTATTTTGATGATTTCCATATTGACTTTCAATGATGATGCATGGTTTTTATTGTTGAATCTCGGATTTTGATGATAAAATCAATTGATGGGTTATTTGATCTAATCCATATTATTGAGTTAAGTATGCAGGATTAACTACGATAACCAGAAAACACAAAGCAAGAATACCGGAGTCAAGTTCGATGAACGTTTAAGAGTCCGAAGAATCATCGGAGATGATGATGGAACCAACCGAGAAGAAATCGGGAACCTGTTGGAAGTTCGCCGAAGAGATCATCGGAGGTTCGCAGAGATCACCGAGAAGTCTCGGCTACTCATTAAAGTCATCACAAGTTCGGGAGCGTGCTTGGACCCCGTCGGAAGAAGTTCGTCGGAAAGCTCGCCGGAACAAGACTTGACGCTCGCGGTTGATAAATTGCTTAGGATGTGTTTTGTTATGTAGTTCACTTGTAATTAGGATTAGGATTAAGAAGATAATCCTATATCCTGGTTAGGGGCCAACTGGGGCCAAAGTCAGATTTGGTTTGGGCTAAAAGTAAGCCAAACCAAGTGAACCGGAGAGCCAGGCGGTGGCACCGCCTGGCTGGGCGGTGACACCTCCTTGGCTGGGCGGTTGCACCGTCCAACACCCGAGCGCTGGGCGATGGCACCGCCTGGCTGGGCGGTGGCACCTCCAGCACCGGGAACCCTAAGAGAATTCAAATTTTGGAGCCCAAAATTTGAATCCTCTTGAGGCCTATAAATACCCCTCAAATCTCAGTTGAGATAACAACTTTTGAGAAGCATTTTGATTGAGAGAAAAGTCTTAGAAAGTCTTAGCAAGTCTTATTTTCAATTTGCTAGAGAGTTCTCCTCCTTCTTTCTTATTGAAAATTTGTAAGAGGTTGAACTGCTTGTAAAAGGTTGTAAGAGGGGTGTTTACCCTTCCATTTCAAGAGATTTGCTAATGGAAGGTGGGAGCCTCATCGAAGAGGGGCATCGCAAGTGGAGTAGGTCATTTGACCGAACCACTCTAAAAATCGGCATAATCTCTGGTTTGCATTTTATTATTGTCATTTACATTACTGCAAATCTTCTTACTGCTTTAGTTCCTTATTACCCTTGCTGCGCAACTTTAAGAATACGCTTTCAAGTTAAACTTTTCAAGTTCCGTTCTTATCGTACGAAAGATTTTGTTAAAATCGAAGTTTTAATCCGCTGTACTAATTCACCCCCCCCTCTTAGTGCCGCTCCGATCCTAACAAGTGGTATCAGAGCAAGGTTATCTCTCATATTCGGTTTAACACCCAAGAGAGATGGCTTACTCCGTCATGCAAGAGGGCCACTCTATTGCACGACCACCTTTGTTTAATGGGTCGGATTACACATATTGGAAGACTCGCATGAGGATCTTCCTCATTTCTATGGACTTTGAGCTTTGGTCTATTGTTGAGAATGGATTTCAAAAATCTTCTCTTCCAATGAGCGAATGGAATGAATCGGAGAAGAAGGTTTTTACTTTAAATGCAAAGGCTATGAATGCCTTGTTTTGTGCATTAGACAAAAACGAATTTAATCGTGTTTCAATGTGTGATTCGGCTTTTGATATTTGGAGAACTCTTGAGGTCACTCATGAAGGCACTAGCCGAGTGAAAGAGTCCAAAATCAACATCCTTGTGCACTCTTATGAACTTTTCCGAATGAAACCAAGTGAGTCCATCGGAGACATGTACACTCGGTTTACGGATGTCATCAATGGACTCAAAGCTCTTGGTAAAGATTTTACTAACTTTGAACTAGTAACTAAAATCTTAAGATCTCTCCCTAAAAGTTGGGATCCAAAAGTTACGGCCATTCAAGAGGCCAAAGACCTTAAAGCATTCCCTCTTGAAGAACTCATTGGGTCTCTAATGACCTACGAAATGACGTGTCAAGCTTATGACGAGCTCGAGAACCCCCTTCCAAAGAACAGGAAGGATATGACACTCAAATCACAAGAAGACCACTTGAAAGGAACATCAAGTGATGAGGACAGTGACAATGACATTGCACTTTTGACTCAAAAATTTAAAAAAATATTTAAGAAAGAACAAATTTAAAAATAATATAAAAAATAAATTTGAACAAAAGAAGGACCAAGTGATTTGCTATGAATGCAAAAAACCGGGACACTATAAGAACGATTGTCCTCAAGCCAAAAAGAGAACATCAAAGAAGAAGGCGTTCAAGGCAACGTGGGATGATTCAAGCGCATCCGAAGAAGAGGAGTCCAACACCGAGCAAGTTGCTCATTACGCGCTAATGGCATTAGGAGAAGAGGTATGTGATTTATTTAATGAAGATTTATCTTTTGAAGAACTATCTATCGCTTTTCATGAATTATTTGATGAATGTAGAACTGTTAGCAAGAAGTTAAGTATCTTAAAGAAAGAGCATGCTTTGCTACAAGATAAGTTTGATAGTCTTCAAACTCCTCCATGCTCTAAGTGTGAGCACTTAGAAGCATTAAAAAATGAAAATTTGCTTCTTAAGGAAACCTTAAATAAGTTTAAGGTTGGTAGCAAAGGATTAGATATGATTCTTGCACACAAGGGTCACATCGCAAATAGAAATGGAATTGGATTTGTAAAAGGATTACATCAAAATCCTACCACTTTCATAAAAGGACCTACATTACATGTTTCCTCTTATATGAAATGCAACTTTTGTTGCAAATCCGGACATATTGCCTACAAATGCCCATTTAGAAAAATTAGTTCACAAAAATTAATATGGGTTCCTAAAGGAACTATAAAGAATTCAATAATAAATAACAAAGTTAGTGGGTCAATTTTTGAGGCACTCAAAATCAAATGGGTACCTAAAAATCATCCTCTTTTGTAGACAAACCCACAAGCTAGGAGCAAGAGATGGTATCTCGATAGTGGATGCTCAAGACATATGACTGGAGATCCATCTCATTTCTTTATGCTCACTAGCAAAGAAGAAGGGTACGTTACCTTCGGAGACAACAACAAGGGCAAAATCATTGGCAAGGGAACTATTGGTAACAAATTTAATTTTTCCATTGATGATGTCTTACTAGTTGATGGATTGAAACATAATCTCTTGAGTATTAGTCAACTATGCGATAAAGGTTACATCGTTAGATTTGAATCAAATATATGCATTATTGAAAAACCAAATCATAACATGACTATGATTGCTTTAAAACAAAATAATGTCTATACCATCAATCTTGATGAACTAAGTAATGAAATGTGTTTCTCCGCCGTAAATGATGATGCTTGGCTTTGGCATAGGAGATTAGGCCATGCAAGCATGAAAACAATATCTAAGATCTCATCTAAGAATTAGTACGAGGAATTCCAAATATAAAGTTTATTAAGAACAAAGTATGCGATGCATATCAACTAGGCAAACAAATAAAAACAAGCTTCAAACCAAAAAATCAAATTAGCACCACTAGAGCATTACAATTGATCTATTTGGACTTATTTGGACCAATTGATACAACAAGTCTAGGTGGAAGCAAATATGCTTTTATGATTGTGGATGACTACTCTAGATACACTTGGACCTATTTCTTAGCTCACAAAAGTGATTGCTTCAAGTGTTTCTCTAAATTTTATAAACTCACTCAAAACGAAAAAGGCTTCATGATTTCATCAATTTGGAGTGATCACGGTGGTGAATTTCAAAACCATGACTTTCAAAATTTTTGCGAAGTTAATGGATACAATCACAACTTCTCAACTCTAAGAAATCCTCAACAAAATGGTGTAGTTGAAAGAAAAAATAGAAACCTACAAGAAATGGCAAGAACTATGTTAAATGAACATAGTTTACCCAAATATTTTTGGGCCGAAGCCGTAAATACGGCTTGCTACATCATGAATAGGGTTCTGATAAGACCATCTCTATCAAAAACTCCCTATGAATTATGGAATAACAAAAAACTAAATATTTCTTATTTTAAAGTTTTTGGTTGTAAATGCTTTATTTTAAATGAAAAGGATGCCTTAGGTAAACTTGATGCTAAATCCGATGAAGGCATCTTTCTTGGCTACTCTTTCGTTTCTAAGGCTTTTCGGATTTTTAATAAAAGAACCTTAGTAATAGAAGAGTCTATTCATGTAGTTTTTAATGAAATTTTCGATTTAAAGAAAAATGATTTTGATGATGATCTTGGTTTTGATAATTTGAATTTAAATGAACTCTCTCCTCAAAATAGCCATTTGAATGCATCTTCTTCCGAAATTTCTTTACCAAAAGAATGGAAGTATGTAGATGCTCATCCAAAAGAGCAAATTATAGGAGATACATCAAAAGGGGTTCAAACTCGTTCTTCTTTCAAAAATTTCTGTGCTAACGCCGCTTTCCTTTCTCAAATTGAACCTAAATGTATTGACGAAGCCTTAAAAGATGATTTTTGGGTCATTGCAATGCAAGAAGAATTGAACCAATTTGAGAGGAATGAGGTATGGAAGCTTGTTCCTAGACCAAGTGACCACTTAGTCATAGGTACTAAGTGGGTCTTTAGAAACAAGCAAAACGAAAATGGTATCGTGGTTAGAAACAAGGCTAGATTAGTGGCCAAAGGTTTCAACCAAGAAGAAGGTATCGATTACGAAGAAACCTTTGCTCCCGTGGCTCGATTAGAATCCATAAGGATGCTCCTTGCCTATGCTAGTAGTAATAATTTTAAACTATTTCAAATGGATGTTAAAAGTGCTTTCTTGAATAGTTTTATTTCCGAAGAAGTATTTGTCGAACAACCTCCCGGATTTGAAAATTCTCTTCTTCCTAATCATGTATTCAAATTAACCAAGGCCCTCTATGGCTTGAAACAAGCTCCTAGAGCTTGGTACGAAAGGCTTAGTTCCTTTCTTATTTTAAATAATTTTACTAAAGGCAAGGTTGATACTACATTGTTTATTAAACATTTTGAAAATAATTTTCTTATTGTGCAAATTTATGTTGATGATATTATTTTTGGCTCTTCGGATGAATCACTATGTGAATCATTTGCCAAATGTATGAGTCTTGAATTTGAAATGAGTTTAATGGGGGAATTAACTTTCTTTTTAGGATTACAAATCAAACAACTTAAGGATGGTATATTTATTAACCAATCTAAATACACATTAGAATTGTTAAAACGATTTAACATGGATAATTCAAAAGCAATAAACACCCCTATGAGTACTGCGACTAAGTTAGATATGGATGAAAATAGTGAAAATTTCGATCAAAAAACATATAGGGGAATGATAGGTAGTCTACTCTACCTTACCGCGACTAGACCGGATATTATGTTTAGTGTAGGACTTTGTGCTAGGTTTCAATCAAATCCTAAATTATCTCATCTCAAAAGTGTTAAAAGAATATTTAGGTATCTTAAAGGAACTCCAAATTTAGGATTATGGTATCCAAAATCTGAAAAATTTGATTTAATAGCCTATGCGGATGCCGATTTTGGCGGATGCAAAATAGATAGAAAAAGTACATCCGGAACATGCCAATTTTTAGGACATGCACTTGTTTCTTGGACTTCCAAGAAATAAAATTCAGTTGCACTATCTACGGCAGAAGCCGAATACATAGCTGCAAGTGCATGTTGTGCACAAGTCATTTGGATGATAAATACATTAGAAGACTATGGAATTCACTTTAAAAATATTCCCGTAAAATGTGATAATACTAGTGCCATATGTCTTACTAAAAATCCAATTCAGCATTCTAGAACTAAGCACATCAACGTTAGGCATCATTTCATACGCGATCATGTCCTTAACAATAATGTTGTTCTAGAATTCATTGACACAAAGCATCAATTAGCAGATATATTCACAAAAGCCTTGAATGAAGACCAATTTGAATTCAGTAGAAGGGAATTAGGTATGTTAAATTGTCCCTAAACAATAAACTTGTTTGATTGGATTTTCCGTAAAGTTTTTCAGCTTCTTTCCATCTCTCATTCTCCTTCAAATTCCATATGACATGTTGTGAAATCTCGAAATCGACTTTGATGACTTGATTATGAATTTCAAGTTAGCGATTTGATTTAAATAAGTTTTATCTAAATCATAATCTTGATCTTGCAAAATTGGAATCACAAATAATATCTTTTGGCATTCATGAATTGATACTTACAAATATGAAAGTATTGGCATTCATGACTTGAATTTGATTGAAACATTGTATGCTTAAATTAATCATTCTCCTATGTTTCAAAAATTCTTTAAATGCCTTATGTGATGATTAAAAAGTAATGTTGAGATTTTCATGAATTTGACAATTTGAATGAGTTTGTATTCGAATTATGATCTTGACTTCGTGAAATTACTACTTGAATTTTTTTATCCCAATCTCTCTCTTATACATCTACAATTTCTGTTATTCATAGAAAGAAGAGATTAGATAATATGAATCCATGCTGAATTTTCCTCTAAAATGAACTCTGCGTAAATATTTTTGCATACTTAATTTTCAATGATAAAATCGTTGTATGACAAAATATGTGCTTCAAGTCTCATTTTCCTTTTTGTTGATGACAAAGGGGGAGAAAAGTGATGACTTATATCATTCTTAATAGCATGACAAAATATGAATTGCAAAATCCTTGAGAAAAGTGATCGATCGATGATTATCTTATATGCCTTGCAAAATCCTTGAAAATATCGTAAGATTGATTGATCATATTGAATGCATGTCTAAAATGTATAATCATACAATTCAAGTTGAAAATCTTTATCTCTTGTCATAGTAAAATTTGTCTCTTATCTTTCGACTTGAAAAAGATTTTCATCAAAGTTTCGCATTTACATTATGCTTAATGAGAATAACGATAAGTTCTACGGTTAGAGCTTATCGGTTTATACTTGAATCCAATGATGAAATTCAAGTGTTTTATCTTCTCATAATATGGCATATAGATAGGGGGAGTTACGTTTAACTCCGTCATCAATTGATTGTCATCATCAAAAAGGGGGAGATTGTTGAATCTCGGATTTTGATGATAAAATCAATTGATGGGTTATTTGATCTAATCCATATTATTGAATTAAGTATGCAGGATTAACTACGATAACCAGAAAACACAAAGCAAGAATACCGGAGTCAAGTTCGATGAACGTTTAAGAGTTCGAAGAATCGTCGGAGATGATGATGGAACCAACCGAGAAGAAATCGGGAACCTGTTGGAAGTTCGCCGAAGAGATCGTCGGAGGTTCGCAGAGATCACCGAGAAGTCTCGGCTACTCATTAAAGTCATCACAAGTTCGGGAGCGTGCTTGGACCCCGTCGGAAGAAGTTCGTCGGAAAGCTCGCCGGAACAAGACTTGACGCTCGCGGTTGATAAATTGCTTAGGATGTGTTTTGTTATGTAGTTCACTTGTAATTAGAATTAGGATTAAGAAGATAATCCTATATCCTGGTTAGGGACCAACTGGGGCCAAAGTCAGATTTGGTTTGGGCTAAAAGTAAGCCAAACCAAGTGAAGCGGAGAGCCAAGCGGTGACACCTCCTTGGCTGGGCGGTTGCACCGTCTAGCACCCGAGCGCTGGGCGGTGGCACCGCCTGGCTGGGCGGTGGCACCTCCAGCACCGGGAACCCTAAGAGAATTCAAATTTTGGAGCCCAAAATTTGAATCCTCTTGAGGCCTATAAATACTCCTCAAATCTCAGCTGAGATAACAACTTTTGAGAAGCATTTTGATTGAGAGAAAAGTCTTAGAAAGTCTTAGCAAGTCTTGTTTTCAATTTGCTAGAGAGTTCTCCTCCTTCTTTCTTATTGAAAATTTGTAAGAGGTTGAACTGCTTGTAAAAGGTTGTAAGAAGGGTGTTTACCCTTCCATTTCAAGAGATTTGCTAGTGGAAGGTGGGAGCCTCATCGAAGAGGGGCATCGCAAGTGGAGTAGGTCATTTGACCGAACCACTCTAAAAATCGGCGTAATCTCTGGTTTGCATTTTATTATTGTCATTTACATTACTGCAAATCTTCTTACTGCTTTAGTTCCTTATTACCCTTGCTGCGCAACTTTAAGAATACGCTTTCAAGTTAAACTTTTCAAGTTCCGTTCTTATCGTACGAAAGATTTTGTTAAAATCGGAGTTTTAATCCGCTGCACTAATTCACCCACCCCTCTTAGTGCCGCTCCGATCCTAACATTTATATGGAAGGCTTGATGATTTTTTTATGAACCTTGTCTTTGGTTTTCAAACATGATGTATGTTTTAGTTATCTATAAGAATCATTCAAAATTATGTTCAATGAAACCATTGCATAATGATGTAATGAAAATATTAAACATTTTGAAACCATGTTTTAGTGTCATGCATAATGATCATGCTTAATAAATTTCGAAATTATGCATGATGAATCTTGTGATTTATGGATTATTGATTTTTACCATAATGAAAGTGCCTTATTAATCTTTGTTGTAATAAATCTTACACTTTCGGTTTTAAACATGATACATGTTTTTATTTGGTATAAGTGAAATAAAATCATATGAATTGAAACAACTAAAAAGAGGAAAATATTTTTTCATTGAAAAATTATTTTTCTCTATCCTATTGATCTTGATGTTTATTATGATAAATCTATGTATACCATTTTGAATCTCTTGAAAGTAATGTTAAGATTTTGATGAATTTGACGATTTGAATTTGAATGAGTTTGTATTCAAATTGTGATCTTGATTTTTTGGATTTATTACTTGATTTTCTTTTAAAATAAGATATCTTCTTTGTACTCCTGTGATTTTTCTTGATATTTTATTTAAAGAAGATATTTGATAAAATGAATCATGTCTTTTGTAATTCAAGAGGTCTTATCTTTCATGACATGATGTCATTGGATTTATGGCTTGTATGCCTTAAAATAATTGAAATATTATGCACTATTTTGTTTTTCCCTTATTCTTTATTGTTTACAATGATAAAATAGGAAAAAGTTATGATCATGCATGACAGGATACAATTTGACAGATTAATACCATGATGATTTGAAATGTTTATGATTTGGAATGATGCATATGTTTTTTATTATGATGATGTATGTGATGTATTGCATATGATGTGTATAATGAATGCTTTAAATGATAAATGTTTGGTACCAACAATCATGAAGTGATAAATACTTAAAAATGTTGATTTAATGTTCGGTATCATGAATACTTTATTATCATGCATGAAAATAGTGATAAATATTTTGAAAATAAATGTTTGTATCATGTTAGATGATTTTACATTTTGTGTATGATGAGTTATAGTGATGATTGAAACAATGATTGAAATAATATGAATGATGATTTGGAATCATGCATATAATGATGAGTTTATATGTTTTAAAAATATATATGATGATTTGGTATTATGTATGCAATACTTTAACGTATGATAATGATGCACGCAATGATGAAATATTCATGATAAAATTATTATTTTGATATTCATGACTTGAATCTTCCTTTCCTTTTGCCAATGACAAAGGGGGAGAAAGAGTTGCTAATGTGCTATCTTGAATTGATGTAAAGGGTCATCTCAAAAGGAAATTAGCTAGCTTGCATAAGTAAAAAAAAAGCAAAAACTTGCTTACTTTCTTGCACATCTAAAGAGAAGATGCAAATGTAACACTTGCCAAATTGTTTGCTTGCCTCATGTAAAACATGGCCCCTTGCTAGTTTGGTATTTTGCTAAGGAAGCAAAAATGACACTTCTCAAAAGAGACGAAGGAGCTTGCTTTCTTGAACATCTTTAATTTGCTAGCTAGCATAATGTACAATTTGCTATCTTGTACATTACAAAGAAATGCTATCATGCACATCGCAAAGAAAAGCAAATATGCTAGCTTGCAAATCTTTAAATTTGCTAGCTTGTATGTAGTAAAACTTGCATATCATAAAAATTGCTAGCTTGTAGAGAAGCAAACAGTTGCTATCTCAAGAAAAGCAAAAATGCTAAACTTGCAAATCTTTAATTGCTACATTGCATAAAACTTGATATTATATTTTTTTTCATACAATGTATTGAACTTTTTATCTCTAAACACTTATACTTGGAATATTTTAAAATGTGATCCTAATAAGAATGTTTCAAGTTGCTCTTTGTGCTATATCTTTTCAAATGAATTATGAGCCTTGATATCATATATTTCATAATATAGAAATAACAAGATTTCTTTGCCTTGTATGCCTTATGTGATGATTGTACATCAATTTGCTTTATTATGAAGTATATAAATCTTGATCATGAACTTGTTAAGAAGAATTTTAATGAACCATGAATCATATCTTTGATATTCATGAATTGATCCTTATTGATATATTTAATGAATTCTTTGCATATTTAGCTTGTTGAATGGTTGAAATTTTTAGCCATTGAGTCATCGCTTTCTTTTTGACTTTGATAAAGGGGGAGAAGGTTTTGTTAGCTTGTGCATTGAAAATGAAAATAAACTTCCTAGCATGCTAAGGAAGTAAAACTTGCAAGCTTGCACTTCTCAAAAAGAGAAGAAAGATCTTGCCTATCGAAAGAAGCAAAAAGTGCAAAACTTAGAAAACTTACAACAAAATTGCTCTTGCTATCAAAAATAGGTTGATATCCTTAAAAGCATCACATTAAATTTTTTAGTGTATCGTAGTGTATCACATGTATCGCAAATTGAAAATTTTGAGACTATTATCATATCATGTTTAACAATTGATATCTTTCATTGATATGATAAATTATCATCTCATGATGTATCGCATAATGATATCATGATTTGTGATTGTATCATGTGATCCTTGGTGAATTTTCACATTGATATCTTTCATGAAATGATTTCTTTGCATTATTGTCTTGTATGCATCATGTGATGATTGAAATATTGATTGATGCAAAGTTGATGTAAAAGTCTAAATCATTGGGTCCTCTCCTTTTTGACATTCACAAAGGGGGAGAAAGTTATTGCTAGCTTGCACACTTGAATGAAGAATTTGCTAGCTCGATCATTGTAATGAAGAAATTTGCTATATCAAACATCATAAATATTGTTACTTGCAAAGAAAAGCAAAGTGTAATCTTGCACAAAAATTCAAGTGTTGAATTGCCATGATTGAACTTAAGAATCTTGCTATGCTTTTGTGCTTATATGTTGTGATGAAAATCTAGCTTCATGTTGCAAAAACTTGTATATCTTTTAAAATAGCTAGAGCTACTTCTCCTTTTTGTTGATGACATAGAGGGAGAAGTATATTGATGACTTCATGCATTGAATTGAATATTTTATATATTTGCATGATGATTTAAATGTTTTTCATAACATGTGATGAATGTTACTTGGATTTGGGATAATCCAAGTGCTCTATCAATGGTATATTGATAGTGGGAGTTTGGTTAAACTCCGAGGAGTTAAGGTTAACTCCGTTAATCATCAATTAGTTGTCATCATAAAAAAGGGGAAGATTGTTGAATCTCAAATTTTGATGATGAAACTAATTGATTGTGTTTAGATGTTTAACTGCATTTTAAGTGATGCATGTCTACTCGATCAAGATTAGACAGTTGACGCAGGAGGAATTGACATTGCGCCGAAGGAGATCACATCAAGATATTGGACGGCAGAAGGCTTCGGACGTTGGGCATCGGGCCAAGGAGAGCGAAATTACGCTAAGGATATCGGGGTTACAGAGGTCAACCGCCGATTGGGCAACAAGCCGCAAGAGAGGACGATGCGCTGAAAAATCGGACGAAGCACCAACCAATGATGTGTCGGGCAACAGAATGTCAATTCGCGTTGTAATAATTGTCTAGATCGGAATAGAGTTTTGGCTTGTGTGTGTAGGATTAACTACGATAACAATGAAGACATAAAGCGAAACAAAGTGTTGGAGTCAAGCGTGAAGGATTCGTTGCGAGTTCGAGAGTTCGACGGAAGTCCGAAGGTTCGTCGGGAATGCTGCCGGAACTAGCCGAGAATGAGTAGGGAGCTTGCCGAAGGGTTTTTTGGAAGCTCGCCGGAAGGTTTGTTGGGAGTTCACGGAGCTCATCGAGAAAGATCGGAGCTTGCCGAAGAAGCTCATTGGAACTCGCCAAGATCAAATCGTGAAGTCTAGGAGCTTGCCGGAAGTCCGCAGAATGGTTTTCGAGAGTTTATCGGAAGACCGCCAAAAGTTCGCCGGAAGAAGTCTTGACTTACGGACTTTGTAATAGCTTAGGAAATATCTTTAAATTCATATTTAGCACGTTAATTAGGGTTAGGATGAGGTGTTAATCCTATAACCCAAGTAGGGGCCAATTGGGCCCAAGTTCGGACTGGTTTGGGGCAAGTTTGGAGCCCAACTAGTGAGCTGAAATAGTGTAGGCGGTGGCACCGCCAGATTAGGCGGTGGCACCTCCCAGAACCTGAGAACCGAGTGGTGGCACCGCTGGACTAAGCGGTGGCACCGCCCAGCACCCGAGAGGTCCAGCGATGGCACTGCCAATACACTATCAGTGTCAGACACTAATAGGTGGTGGCACCACCAACCTTGGAAACCCAAGAGAATTCAAAATTTGGAGCCCAAATTTGAATCCTCTTAGGGCATATAAATACCTCTCAATTCTTAGCAGAGAACACAACTTTTGGGAAGTTAGAAATTGAGAAAAGCTTTAGCAAAAGTCTTGTTTTCAATAGCTTAAGTGTTCACCTCCCTCTTTCTCTTTGAAAAATTTGTAAGAGTGTGAACCACTTGTAAAAAGGTTGTAAGAGAGGTATTTGTCCTACCCCTTCAAAGTGATTTGCTAGTGGAAGTTGGGATCCTCATTGAAGAAGGCTTCGCAAGTGAATGTAGGTCATTTTGACCGAACCACTTTAAATTGATGTGTTCCTTGAATGTGTGAGTATTTACTTTTCTGAAACTGTTATTTACATTGCAGCAAGCTTTCGGTTTTCATCTTCTCACTTTACTCGAGCTACTTTCTTCGAGTCATTGACGAATTGAAATCTTTACGCATTTACGAAATCGTTTTCAAATTTATAAGTTTTAATCTGCTGCACTAATTCACCCCCCTCCCCTTCTTAGTGCCGCTCTGATCCTAACAGTTGTGAATTCTTGAATTATAACTTGAGTCTTCTTTTTGAATCAAAATTATTTCCTTTAATGCTTTCTATTTACAAAAAGAAGAAACTTGTCAAAAATGATATATAATCTTTTGACATTCATTTTTGTTATTTACCTTTGTTATAATTTGAAAATTGATGTAAAGGGTCTTCCCTTCTTTTTGACGATGATAAAGGGGGAGCAAAACTTACTAGATAGCAAATTTGCTAGCTTGCACAATTCGAAAAGAGGCAAACTTGCTAGCTTGCTAATCTTAAAAAAGAAGCAAGAAGTGCTATCTTGCAAATTTCAAGAGAAGCAATGTTTGCCAAGTTACACATTTCAAAAAGAGGCAAAATAGTCCATCTTGCACATCTCAAAAGATGTAAAATTTTGCTAAATTTTTTATGTGTAAAATTTGATAGCTTGCATACTATAAATTTACATACCAAAAGTGCTATCTTGCCTATCTCAAGATGCAAAACATGCTAACTTGCACTTTGCAACGGAAGCAAAATTGCTAGCTCAAATATGCAATGAAAGCAAAAAATTGCTAGCTTGCAACTTGCATATTTCAAGAAGTAAGAGTTGCTTTCTTGAACATTTTTAATTTGCTAGCTAGCATGATGTAGAACTTGCTATCTTGAACATTATAAAGAAATTCTATCTTGCACATCGCAAAGAAAAGCAAATATGCTAATTTAAACATCTTTAAATTTGCTAGCTTGTATGTTATAAAGCTTGCATATCTAAAACTTGATAGCATGAATGTTCAAAGCATGATGTAACACTTGTTAAATTTTCTAGCTTTAAATTGTATGATGATAAAACTTGATATTATATTTTTCATGCAATGAGTTAAACGTATATTTTCAAACAAAAGTTATA
This sequence comes from Musa acuminata AAA Group, assembly GCF_036884655.1. Taxonomy (NCBI): domain Eukaryota; kingdom Viridiplantae; phylum Streptophyta; class Magnoliopsida; order Zingiberales; family Musaceae; genus Musa; species Musa acuminata. Next base: position 17,322,468 of record NC_088350.1, read on the forward strand.
CTTCTCCTTTTTGTTGATGACAAAGGGGGAGAAGTATGTTGATGTCATGCATGATTTGATCATGACATGTTACTTGGATTTTTGAATCCAAGAGTTTTTATCAATATGGCATATTGATAGGGGGAGTTTGTTTAAACTCCGGGAGTTAAGGTTAACTCTGTCGTCGATTGGTTGTCATCATCAAAAAGGGGGAGATTGTTGAATCTTAGATTTTGATGATTAAACCAATCGATAAGTGTTTAGGTTTTAATCTGCATTTTGAGTGACACAAGATACTTCAATCAAGATGAGACAATTAAAGTAGGAAGAATCATGTTGTACCAGAGGAAAACATGTCAAAAGATTGGACGTAGAACCGGTGGATCGATCGACGTATCGACAGAAGGCTTCAGGCCATGGATTCGAGTATCGAGCCAAGAAGAGCAGATATTACGCTAAAGATAACAGTTGATTGGGCAATAGGCTACAAGAGAGGACGATGTATCGAAGAATCGAACGAAGCGTCAAGGGACCAATGACATGCCAGACAACTTGATTAATACTTAGTATTAATTGTCTAGATCGAAGTGTGTTTTACATGTGTAGGATTAACTACGATAGCAAGGCATGAGACTATGTCAGGCGGTGGTACCGCTAGTCTAGGCGGTTGTATCGCCCCTGGTAGGGTGCCAAGCGGTGGTACCGCCCAACACTACCCCTTAGGCGATGGTACCGCCCAGGGTAGTGTCAGTGTTAGATTGACACTGGACGATGGTACCACCCAACGTAGGCGATGGTACCACCCAACGTAGGCGGTGGTACCGCCCATGCTTGGAAAACCTAGGATGGGAAAGTTTTAGGCTCCAAGTTTGAATCAACTTGAAGCCTATAATACCCCTCTCATCCCTGGTTAAAGCATACAAGCACAGAGTATTCAAAAGTGAGAAAACGCTATTGTAATCTCTTTAGAAATTCCCTCCTCCACTCTAGTTTTAGAATTCTATAAGAGGAGTGTGAGTGTTTGTAAGGGTTGTCTCCTAAACCCGTGAAAAAGAGAAGAGAGGTATAAAAGGTGGTTGGCGTATTGAAGGAAGACTTCTAGTGGACGTCGGTGACCTCGTTGGAGGAGGAAGCTGAAAGTGGATGTAGGTCACGTTGACTGAACCACTCTAAAATCTGGTTTGCATTTCTATTGTTGCCATTTACATACTGCAAACTACTTTACTTAGTCACTATGCATCCATACGCTTTCAAGTTTAGTTTTCGAAATTGGTTTTCATCAGAATCGGTTTTAATCGAAACGAAAAGTTTTGAAGACGTGATTTTACCACTGCATTAATTCACCCCCTCTTCTGAAAGCTGACCCCGACTCTCAATCATAACAATAAGTCCATCGGGTCTCCCTTACCCTTATAGGCATTTTCTGGAGTTCATAGGTTTCGAAATAGACTATCAAATTAGTACTAGAAGGAGGGTCCGAAGTCTACACATCGATCGAGAAAACTCGCTCCTAAGCTGTGTATCGTGACTCATAAGTATGCTAGGTCTTTAATATCCTCAAAAATACCTTTTGGAGCTCAGATACTCTAAAAAGAATAAAACTATACGAATGTGCCCATCGCCCAATTGAGTCTACCCGTGTTTCTATTTCTCTGAACATATGTAGATTAGAAGTTACATACAACTTCTTGTGTTTTACTTGGGAGATCTAATTACACATAGTAGAGTAGTTGGGTGTTACTATTTAGTAAAGCGATGATATCCATCCAGAGGATGGTAAAAGGGCTGATACAAAATCCTTCCAACTTATGTAAGAAGGAAACCGCAATTTATTGGAGGGATGTGTTAAGTTAAAATTGATTACAATGTGTTTATATCTGTGCAAGTACTATATCCTTTAACCAGATTGAGTTGCTAGAAATCTCATTGAATATTTTAAAATATTTTATTTTTTTGGTTAAAAGAAATCCATAACCTTAAGTCATTAAAATTAATAAATTCATATCATTTGTTTGGTTATTGCTCTTTTTAAAGTATTTATTTCTCTTTCAATGTCATAATGTACAGTGAGAGGAAAAAAAAAAAGAAAGGAAAAGTTAGCATGATTAAAAAGATAAAATAATAGATGAGAATGACAAAAGAATATCTAAAATATAAAAAATAATTTTAGCCACAAATTAGTTGTTGGTGATTACCATTAAAATGATTAATCAAAGTTTATTGGATGACCATTAATGTGGGCGGTATACATAAAAAATCTAAATACGACAGAGAGCATATTAATAGTTTATAGGATAAAATATGCTATAATCGTATTTTGAAAGGATGGACTTTACATCTATTAAAAACCAAAAATTTTGATTAATTAAGTTATAGAGACTATGCTAATTGATATAAAAAATATTATTATATATTTAAAATTTAAGAATTTCTTTTTTGCCGTACAATTTCTTCTCTTCTAATTGAGTTGACGATTTCGGATCTCGAGTGTTAACTGTTTGGATCCGATCCACTTGCAACCCACCCCACCTCTCTCGACCTCTTTTGTTGGGATAAAGCCCGAAAACCCGGTCATCCACACCGTCGCCTCTCCTCACACTCCCAAAGTCCTCTTCTCTCTCTCTCTGGCAGCCGTCAGGACGACTGCCACACAGCTTCTCGCTTTGGCCGCACGGTCACCAGATCCTCCGGTGCCGCTATCTTCCCTTGATTTAAACTCACCGTCTTCCGTTATCTCTTCTTGGTGTCCCTGTCGGTTTCGCCAGTACATAACTTATGCCCACCATCTGTTTGATATTTGGCTTCACATATAGCTCGTGGCCATTTCCTGTTGTTTTTGGATGTGTGTTGTTCTTCATGCTTAATATTCCTCATTTCGTGCAATTCCGTGTCCATAAGTTTGACATATTTCTTGCTCCTTGTAGATCAGGGTGCCAGATTAGTTCCTTTTATCTGCCCTTATGAGGGAATGATCCGTAGACTTTCGACAAAATTGTTGAACGTCTGCGTGTCTTCCCTGTGTAAAGCTAGGAACTTGGACAAAGCTGAGGCGGTTATCATTGATGGCATCAGACTAGGTTGCCTTCCTGATGTTGTGACGTATAACACGTTGATCGATGCGTACTGCTGTCTGGTAGGCATAGATGAAGCATACGTGATTCTTTATAGAATGAGAGAAGCAGGAGTGAGACCAGATGTCATTACTTACAATTCTTTGATCGCTGGCGCTACTCGGTGTTGCCTCCCAACACGTTCCCTGGATCTGTTTGAAGAAATGCTGCAGGCTGAACTTGTGCCAGATGTTTGGACTTATAACACCTTGATGCATTGCCTGTTTAAATGCGGATACCCAGAGGACGCTTACAAGATTTATTTGGATATGATATCAAAAAATGTCACCCCTTCTTTGACCACATACAACACCTTGATTAATGGCATGTGCAAGACAGGGAATGCTATGAGTGGCCTCAGGCTCTTTAGGAACTTAGAAAGGCTTGGTTTTTCTGCAGAGCTGGTTACATATAATACAATAATCAATGGCCTTTGTAAATCTGGTAGGATAGGTGAAGCAAGAAGGATTCTCAAGGAGCTGGGTGAATCAGACTGTGTTCCAAATGAGATAACTTATACGACGGTTATGAAATGCTGCTTTCAAAATGGAAGATTTGAGCAAGGATTTGAGATATTTTATGGGATGATGAATAAAGGCTACACTGCTGATGTCTTTGCATATTGTGCAGCAATAAGTGCATTGATCAAGATGGGTAATCTTGAAGATGCTAATGCTTGTGTAGAGCAGATGTTAAGAAATGGCATAGGTCTGGATAAAGCATGTTATAATACTATAATTTATCTACAATGCAAAGAAGGCAAGCTAGACTATGCATTCCAGTTGGTTAATGAGATGGAAGAAGCTGGCCTTGGGAGTGATCAATACACATACTCTATACTCATAGATGGTTTGTGCAGGATGGGATACATTGATTCTGCCAACAAGCAACTGCATATGATGGAGATGAGGGGCTTCCGCTCAAACTTAGTGGCTTATAATTGCTTAATTGATGGATTGTGTAAACTAGGAGAAGTGGATTTAGCCCTCAAGTTATTCCATGAGATGAAATCTAAGGATAATTACACATACACATCAATTGTTAATGGACTATGTAAGAAGAGTAGATTTCATGCTGCATCCAAGCTATTGCTTAATTGTTTAAAGGAGGGTAGTAGTGTGCTCACATCTACCCACCGTGCCGTTATAGCTGGTCTTCAAAGTGCTGGATTTAGAAGGGATGCGAAAAGATTAAGAGCATCTTTGCGTGTTGCTTGCCTTTTGCGGTACTAAATTGAGAAACAGCATGTGAACTTTGTTGGATATGAAACTGTTGGGACAGACTCTTTATCTGGCCTGAACATGAATCATGCTTCAGGCAGCATCAGGCATACGGATAGCCTGCCTGAGAATCCAGTGTTGCATGATATGTTTGTGACACTTGATTCTGCTGATCTTGGGCCTTGAACAGCTGGAATGTATTTCACCTGTATACAACACATTGTGCTGCTTTACTTTGGCAAAACAGCACCAGGGAATGTATAAGGTTTGATGAAAATAAATTTTGAACTATGTTTTAGTTGAATAACGATTGAAATTAAATATCAGAAGTCAATCACTGCCTAGTTATGAAGGAGCTGCCATTGTTGCTAGTTTGACTTCGTTAGCCTTTTATTTGTCCAACTCATTTTCACTGAAAACAGAGTGGGATTACATGTAGAAGATTGTACATTACATTATTTGTCTTGCAACAATTTCCTTTCTGATGCAAAGGTTTTCGATGGATATTAATTACCCTGTAAGCAGTTACATTCTTTTCTGTTCAGGCCAAAAATGCTCTGATCTAACTAGGTGTAGCAATGTGGTGTGTACTTTTTGCTAGCAGAAAAAAATGAACTTAATTTCAGGCTGCATCACAATTATTGGCGAACTTGCTTGGTTGATCATAGGTTATGTTGCTGCAGGCTAAGAAGGATTAATGTACGTAGTCTTCTCTTTGTTGGTGGACATTGGAGAAGTTGTTTCTGTCATTCACACGTTGGTCCCCCTGGTCAAAAAGGATTTGTTGCTTAACATGTACAAATTATTATTTGGAATAAAACTTTTGTCATCCATTGCTGGATGGAGACAAGATGAGCTGCTTAATTTAAACTAAATTCAAATATGCCAGTTGCATCCTTTTAAATGTTTAATGAAACATGGATTAAACTAAAGTGTATCTACAGCTAAAATATGGAAATCATCATCAGAAACTTTTTACCAGCCACCTTTAAGATGTCATTACAAAAGCTATCCTCCAGAGCTATGATGAGCTCAATGTATGCATAACTGTGAATATTTTCAGCTACATTGGACATGAAAAATAGTTACCTCTCACTCTCTTGTTTTTGTGTGCATGTGTGAATGGTTTCTTTTTGTACAAAAATGTGTGAAATTAACATCATTTTATATATTGAGTTTTATGAACATGAAATTAAAATTCCCTTTTGATGCAAAATTCATTCATTTTGGACATGAAAGTTTTCTTCCAGGAGACCAGCTTTGTATTCATGACATGAATGTCTTGTAGCTCATTCCATGTTCACAGGATCAAGCTACAGGAATCACCTCAGCATGGATTTGATGCCTCTTTTACTATTGCTCATGAGAACAACCTGACAAAAGTCAGCATCTTCCAGGACCTGAATCTCCATTACTCCAAGGAAATTGGGAACCAGAAGCTGTTAAGTGTCAAGAATATGATTCTTTGATATCATGTAATACGCTGACTGGTTCATATTGGCTCATGAATTGGGTCGATGGTGACTGGTTTAAGGAAGGGCATGCTGAACCGAAGTAGGTGGCTTTAACTCACAGGACTGTGATTGCAACTACTCCATGGATGATTTGAAAAGCCCGCAATGATGGTATGTTTGATGAAACTAGTCTTCTTCAGCCTTGGACCATATTGTTCAAGGTGGTTTTGCTCTTCATTTTATGTTACAGCCAAGCCTGAGGGTGGTCGTGGGAAATGTGTTATCCTGGTTGGATGTACTAAGGTTTCTGTTGGATGGACCTGGCTAAATTGTGATGCTTCTTATGTCAATAGACAGAATGGTGGGCTTAGATTTGTCCTATGAGATGCTAGAGGTTGTATTTTCTCGGGCTGCAGGTATATATTGCTTAGAATTAGTTTATACTGTGAAGCAATGGTCATATCTGAAGGTCGCATGTTGCTTGGCAGAGAAGGGTTCGATATGTACATAAGGAGTCCTAATCTACGGTGACAGTCTACGGTGACAGTGGACATCCTTAGTCAGCATGTAATCTTGAATTTATCATGTAATCCTGAAGTTGTTTTGTTTTCTTATATTTTGATTTAGAGAGAAGGAAACAAGGTTGCTAATTGGCCGGTTAATTATGTCAGAGTTACTAACTTGATTATTATTTTATTTTGCTTGCTATGATGCAAATAATTTAATTTTATATAATCCCTTGCTTCTCAAGAAATGAACTTAGAACTTCAATCAATAGTTTGTTTTCTTGATTATGGTATATTATATACTATATTTATAGTTTTGAAATAGAATTCTTCCAATAAATAGGAATACGTTTATGAAATAGTCATATGTAAAAGAATTTCCTTTCAATCACTAAGAACAAATAAAAATATTTGTTATAATTATAATTCTGATTAAAAATTAGTTTAATTTGATTAAATAGATCGACCTCCAAACACGTGTGCTATGGATATGTAGCACGTGGTATATCATCTTGCATCGGAATCTTTGTGTGTAACACGGTTAAGAAATCTTATCACATGTTATATTAACCAATTCAATTTGATAGATAATATTATTGTATAAACTTGCTATTTTCAATCTATTTTTCTAAAATAATGTTTTTCTTAAAGTGAATGACTTACACATGAAAGAGAATAAAGAGAAAAAAAATCTAAAATTAATTTAGTAAAAATTTGCAAGTGACGGGAAAAGACGACATGAAAGTTTAAATATGGTTAATAGATCCATCATTCTAGCCACTTGTTAGCTCAATCAAGACATCTGACTTTTGCTCGTGATAGGTGTGCTGACTCATATGATATAATATATATTTATATTATTTATTATATATATATATTTGTTTATTTTATATTCCTTGTTATATATATTGTGATGCTCATAAATTTATGTAGTAAAAATTGGATCGTGAGATCACAATAATAAGATCAATTTATTTTTAAACATAAACTTTAAATAATCTCGATCGTATGTTACTCGAGAGGGACATTAAGATAACTGGATAGACTGATGTACTATATACCCATCTATATGATGGAGGTAGCTGGTCTCATAGTTGTTCGTGTGAGGACACTAAAAATATAGTGCAGGTGCTTATTGAGAATGAGTTCACTAATCGATCCATTCACGAAATGCTGGATGGTTGATGATACCTCATTGTAAGACAATAATTCTATTATCCTAGTGGTGTATCTAACCCTTAGACTTAAAATACCAAAGATGTCCTATATGAGTACTCTACTATGATACCAGACTTATAGACTTGGAAGTTCCAAATCTAGCACACCCGATTAATGGGAGTGGTAGCCAACCTTACGAGGGCTATTGAGTATCGATAGAGGATCAGACACTCTCGGTGTCATGAGAAAAATATTCTATATGTTCTTACTTAGACAAATCCCTAGCTAGGGTCATTCAGATTGAGAGAGAAAGAGTTCTCCAAGAGAATTCGATTAGAGCGAGGCTCGAGCAGAAATCGTATGGGCCTGATAACACCATGCCCGAAATATGATATTTGGGATATTAGATGGACGAGGGACTATAGATACATAGTAACTAAGGACAGACATATCTAATAGATTGGATTCTCTTATATCGTTTGGGGATTACGACGTAGTGGCCTAGTACGTCCGCGATCGATAAGTCGAGTGAATTATTATGAAAATAATAATTCACTAAGCCAGAAGGAGTTCTAATAGATATGACTCATGATCAACTCAATATTGGGCTTAGAGGGTCACATACATATGATAAGTGTTACGATGGGTAGAGGTTCAAATATGAAATATCCGTTGGAGCCCTGTCTTATTAGATATCCAAGAGGCCTATGAATTATTGGATCTTGTGGATAAGACCTAATAAGAGTTAGTGAGAGATTATTAGGTAGATATCTACTAATCCAGGAGGCTTGTGTAGTTAGATGGAGATCGTGTATCCAATATGGTAGGATCCAATAGGATTAAGTTGATAAAGGACCTTTATAAATAGGAGGGAACCAAAAGGCCATAGGCTAGACCCTTTTTTGACTGTCACATCCTATTCTTCTCTCCCCCTCTCCTCCTTAGTTAGCAGCCTTTGTTTGGGGGGTGTAGATAGCAAGAAGGGTTGGCCCCTTCTTGATCCCATGGTGCATGTGATTAGGAGGTTTGTGTAGCGATTTGAGGAGCATCTTCATAGCCCCTACCATGTGGATCACCACTAAAAAGAAGAATAGTTGACCTCCTTCATCCTCTCCCACAGATCTATAGGTTTTCAGGGATATACGATCTCTCTAAGTAATGCATCTTTTATATATGCATAGTTTTTCGATTTTACGATTTTTGTGCATCAATCTTCGCACGACGATAAAACCTTTTCTATAGGAAATTCTGAGATTTTGTTTTCTATTCTTCTATTGTACATATGATGCTACCTTAAAATTTCTCAACGGTGGTATCAGAGCCAGGTTGCTCATGCAAAAGATTGGTTTATAAACTACTTGTGTTGTGTTCAATCGTGTAGAATTATTTTTGCACAATTGTTACAATTTTTGTCATTGTTTACAGATCTGGACTACACTCTTTTTCTCTATTAAAAGGTGTTTTAGAGAGGGCTTTTGATGTTAAAATTATTGATGTAAATGTGGTAGAAAGGACGACAATTGGTGCTGCCCCATAGGATGGCCAAAGGCTGCTTGCAGCCTTGGCCGAGAGATCTCAAGGGAGCCCTCGACTTAGCCACCTATTGTTGAATCCTAGATTTTATTGATAAAATAAATTGATGAGTTTACAATCTAATATGCATTTTGAGAAAAGTGATACAGGACTAACTTTGATCATGAAAAGGCAAAATGATTGAAGCAGAATCAGATGTTGGGCCAGAGTCAGAGATCGGGTATTGGACTAGAAGAATTGGACATTGCGTTAAGATCAGATGTTACAAGAGTTAACATGTCGATGAATTGGGTGATATGCCGAAGGAAAGCATGATGCGCTGGGGGTTCGAATGAACCACTGATGTGCCAAACAACATAGATTTCTTGTCTTGTAATCGTTTAGGTCTTTATTATCATAGTTAAGTTTTAAATTGAGTTAGTTTTGTGTGTAACCTTAATAAGTTAATTAGGGACCTATTGGGCCTGATTTGGGGCTAAGTTGGGCCCATTGGGAGGCCCATTCAGTGACCTAGAGTTAGGTCAGGTGGTGGCTATTGAATCTCAGATTTTGATGATTAAACCAATTAATAAGTGTTTATGATTTAATCTACATTTTGAGTGATGCAAGATGCTACGATCAGGACGAGACAATTAAAGCAGGAAGAATCATGTTGGGCTGGAAGAAAATATGTCAGTAGATTGGACGTCAGGCCGAAGGATCGGTCGACGTATCAACAAAAGGCTTCGAGCCATGGATTCAGGCATCGGGCCAAGAAGAGCGGATATTGTGCCAAGGATATCGGAGTTGCAGAGTCAACTAGCCGATTGAGCAATAGGCCGCAAGAGAGGATGATGCGCCGAAGAATCGGATGAAACGTCGAGGGACCAATGACATGCCGGACAACATGATTAATGCTTAGTATTAATTGTCTAGATCAAAGTATGATTTTACATGTGCAGAATTAACTATGATAGCAAGGCATAAAGCAAAATAAAGCCCCAGAGTCAAGAACGTAATTTCGTTGGGAGTTCGAGAGTTCGTCGGATGTCTAGATGTTCGTCGGAAGTTTTGTAGGAACTACTCAGGAAGTCTCGGAGCTTGCCAAAGAAGCTCATCGGAAATCGCCAAGAAGATCATCGTGAAGTCTAGGAGCTTGTCGGGAGTCCGCCGGAATATTGCCAAGAGTTCATCGGAAGTTCGCCGGAAGATCGCTAGAAGCTCGCCGGAAGAAACTAGACTTATGGACTTGTTTAGCTTAGAATATACCTTAGGAAACGTAGTTAGCATGTAATTGGGTTTGGATTTGGGCCAACCCAATTAGAGATCAATTGGGCCCATGTAAGGACTATGTTGGGCCCAATGAAAAGACCCAAACAATGCCCCAAGAGGTGACACCGTCGTGGCACAGTCTCTGAGATTATGTCAAGCGATGGTACCGCCTAGACACAACCTCCGAGAGGCTGCAGGTGGTGGTACCGCCTAGCACAGCCTCTCAGGCAATGGTACCACCAAACTGGGTGGTGGTACCGCCGAGCACAGTGTTAGTGTCAAACTGACACTAGTGGTGGTACTGCCCAACGCAGGCGGTGGTACCGCCCAAACCCGGGAAACCTGGGATGAGATATTTTTAGGCTCCAAGTTTGAATCAACTTGAAGCCTATAAATACCACTCTCATCCCTGGTTAAGAGAAACAAGCACAGAGAGTTTAAAAGTGAAGAAACTCTATTGCAATCACTTGAGAAATCCCCTCCTCTAAGTCTAAGTTTAGAATTCTATTTAGGAGTAGTGAGTGCTTGTAAGGGTTATCTCCTAAACCCAGTAAAATGAGAAGAGGAGTGTAAGAAGGAGGTTGATCTTTGCCTATTAAAGGAAGATCGATAGTGGATGCTGGTGGCCTCGAGGGAAGAGGAATCGGTGGAGTGGATGTAGGTCACGACGATCGAACCACTATAAAATCTGGTTTGCATTTCCTTCTTGCAATTTACATTAACTGCAAACTGCCTTCTATACTTTTACGAACACGCTTTCAAGTTAAGTTTTTGAAATTAGTTTTTATCGTATGAAGATTTTTCAGAATCGACATTTTTACCATTGCACTAATTCACCCCCCCTCCCCCCTCTTAGTGCCGACCCTGATCCTAACAATTGGTATCAGAGCCTCGGTATTTCTCATTTGGTTTAACACCCAAGAGAAATGGCTCTTTTCGGCTTTCAAGAGGGTCACTCTCTCATTCGTCTTCCCTTGTTCAATAGGATGTACTACACACATTGGAAAACTCGAATGAGAGTTTTCTTGCTTTCGTTAGATTTGAATTTATAGAATATTATCGAAAGCTATTTTCAAAAGTCTTCTACTCCAATGAAAGAATGAAATGATTTAGAGAAGAAAACTTTATCCTTAAATGCAAAGGCTATGAATGCCTTCTTTTGCGCCTTAGACAAAAAGGAATTTAATCGGGTTTCTATATGCGAAATGACATTCAATATATGACACACTCTTTAAATCACACACGAAGGCACAAGTAGTGTTAATGACTCTAAAGTTAATTTTTTGATGCATAATTTTAAACTGTTTCATATGAAACCAAGCAAAACCATTGGAGACATGTACACCCATTTTATGGATGTGGTATTTTATGGATGTGGTCAATGGTTTAAAAGTACTTGGTAAAAGTTTTTCGGATTTTGAACTCGTTAACAAGATCTTAAGATCACTTTCTAAAATTTGGGATTCAAAAGTAACGACTATTCAAGAATAAAAAAAATTGAACTATTTCCCTCTCGAAGAACTTATCGGATCTTTGATGACCTATGAAATGACTAATGTGGCACTTGACGAACATGAGAACCACCTTCCAAAGAATAGGAAGGATTTAGCACTTTGAACAAAAGAAGACCACTCGAGCATAAGCTCAAGTGATGGTGAACTTGAACTCCTCACTAAGAAATTTAAAAAGTTCATGAAACAAAAATTAAAGAACAAAAAGAATGCAACTACTTGCTATGAATGCAAGAAGAGGGAAGCACATTGGGATGAATCGAGCTCATCCAAAGATTAGGAGAAATTCAACAAAGGCGAGGTGGCAAACTACACCTTAATAGCTTTTGACGATGAGGTAATCAAAATGCCCTTAGTTTACTTTAAAATTACATAATGCTTTTCATGAGTTATTTTTAATTTAGTTTAGAAAAAATATTTTTCTTGAAAATTACATGTTTAATAATGTAATGGAAATATAAAAAATTAGGAATCATGCTTATCCTTCTAGTAAATTTTTAAAAATGATCATAAAAATTATATGTTTTCTGAAAATATAATAAAATGTTAATCTAATACTTGCTTAAGAAGTAATAATGTATGTGTTTAAGAAGCAATAATGTATATCTTAATGATTTTCATATTGCCTTCCGATTATAAATGATGATGCATGGTTTTTGTATGGAAACTAAGTATTAAAAGTTAGATTCACCTAAAAAGAAAAATGCATGGTTATAACAAATAAAATGATCTTGATGAAAAATGCTTTATGTTTGATGAAATCAATTTCGATGATGCATAATGATGTAATTATGTAATGAAAATATTAAAAGTTTTGATACCATGCTTGGTGATTTTATACTTGTTGGGAAAATCTTTGGGGGGCGACATCACATGCGCAGCGGAAGAACAAGAAAACAAAATCCTCGATTCCCAAAGAGTTGTTCGTCATATTGTGAAGATTCGTGCGCAAAATCCGCAAAACTGAAAAACTACATATAGAGTAGATTGTGTTACCTAGGGAGATCGTATATCCTTGTTTCCTTACAGATCCTTAGGAGAGGGTGAAGGAGGTCAAGCGTCCTCCTCTCTGGCGGTGATCTACACAACAAGGCTACGACGACGCTCCTCAAAACTCCTAGCTTGCTCTGAGGTGGAGAGGGGAAGGAGAATAGGAGAAGCAAGCAAAGGCTCTAGCCTATGAGGCTCTGAATCCCTCATATTTATAGAGGTCCCCTATCAAACCCTAATGGATCCTCGCCTAGTAGGTATTGGATCTGCATCCAATAACCCAAGCTTTTTAGATTAGTGGATCTCTATCCAATAATCTCTCATGGGCTCTTATTGGATCTCGTCCATGAGATCCAATAATTCAAGGGCTTATTGGATATCCAATAAGACAAGGGCTCCGTCGGATATCTCATATTCAAACCTCTACTGATCGCAATGCCTACCATATGTGTGTGACCCTCTAGGCCCAATATCGAGCTGGCCATGAGTGATACCTGTCAGAACTCCTTATAACTTAGTGAATTATTATCTCTGTAATAATTCACTTGACTCATCGACTACGGACGTACTAGGCCACTACGCCATAGTCCCTAGATGATACAGGAGAATCCAATCCATTGGACCTATCTGTCCTTAGTTATCGTGTACCTATAGTCCCTCATCTATCTAATATCCCAAAGACCGTATATTGAGCATGGTGTTGTTAGACCCATACGGTTTCTACTCGATTCTCGCTCTAATCAGATTCTCCTAGAGAACTCTTTCTCTCTCAACCCGAATGACCCTGGCTAGGGATTTATCTGAGCAAGAACACATGGGATATTCCTCTCATGACATCGAGAGTGGATGATCCTCTATCGACACTCAATAGCCCTCGTAAGGTCGACTACCACTCCTAATGACCAACTGTACTAGATCTGGGACAGCCAAACCTATAAATCTGGTATCAAAGAGTGGAGAACTCATATAGGACATCCTTGGTGTCTCAAGTCTAAGGACCAGATATACCACTAGGACTACGGAATCGTTGTCTGACAATAAGGCATCATCAACCATCTAGCATTCCGTAAGCGGATCAATTAATGAACTAATTCTCCAATGAGCACTTGTATTGTATCCCTAGTGTCCCTACACGAGCAGCTATAAGACCAACTGCATCCATCATATGGACGGGTATACAGCACACTAGTCTGTCTGGTTATCACGATGTCCCTCTCGAGTAACCTATGACCGGGATTATTTAGGATATATGTTTAAAGGTGAATCGATATCATTTTCGTAATCTCATCACGATCCGATTTCCATTGCACAAATCCAAGGACATCACAATATATATATATATATATATATATATATATATATATATATATATATATATATATATATATATATATATATATATATATATATATATATATATATATATATATATGTATATATGCAATAGTTATAAATTGATATATGTCAAAATATAATAAGCAAAAAATTCTATATCAAGTCACACATGCCATCACTCGTGATTGGCTTGCTAGGCACCTATGACGAACAATACTATGCATGAGAATTAGAAATGATGCATGATAATTTTTGTGATTTATGCCTTATTGATCTTTGACGTAATAAATCTTGCACTTTTGGTTTTAAACGTTGATGCATGTATTTACTTAGCATAAATGAAATAATCATATAAATTGAAATAACTAAAAAGAGGATACATTTCTCCTTAAAAGATTTCTTTTTCCCTACTTTATCGAGTTTTCTAAAAGGAAGATTAGTGAAACTATTTGTATCACTTTTGTGAATCTCTTGAGAATGATTTTGATTTGATGATTTTATAATTATGCATGGTGATTTGAAGTAATGATGATTTTTGGGTTTATTGAGTTTGATGATTTCTATGATTTTGATATTATTTTTTGATTATAAATAATAAAGCATAGCCTTTGTATGAAAAACTTGAACATGAAATCAATCACAAAATTTGGAACTAAAATAACTTGAGCTATTTTTAATCTATTTATGTTGCTTTCATTAAATTATCTGAAAAGTGATTTTGATGATCATTTTAGATTTGACAATTTGTTTTCATATTTAACCAAACACTTAATATTTTCGTGACATGAGATGTATTTTATATGAATCATTTTTTTTTCATATGATTTTATCGTCTAAAGAAGAAAATTATCATAATGAAACTATGAATCTCTTGGACTATGAAAAAGATTTTGATGATTTTACATGATGATTTTCGATTTCTTTTCATATGATTCATTTTAATAATAAGATGATATATCCAATCAAATCATTTATTGATGTTTATGACTTGAGTTTTATTATGTAAAATTTCTTGTATTCATGAAGTATATCTTATCACCAAATTTTTCTTGATATCTTCCATTTGATGACTTGAATATTGACACCTTTATGCTATTCCCTTCTTCTTCTTTCTAATTTACAATGACAAAGGGGAGAAAGGAAATCACTAGCATTTCAAGAGATCGATAAATCTCTTCATTTCATTTTGAATCTCTTGAAAGGGACTTTGTTGATTTGACAAACTGAATGAGTTGAAGTGATGATTTAAAAATATTTATTCAAATGTATGAATCAATAATCCTTTTATCAAATGAAACATGATTTTTCTTGTGAATTTTTAGAATTATAATTTGAGTCTTCTTTTCCTATCATGCTTTCTATTTACAAAAGAAGAAATTTGACAAATTTCATTTGTATTTATGGCTTGTATGCCTTAAAATGATTGAAATATTTTATACCATTATGTTTTTCCCTTCTTCTTTCTTATTTACAATGATAAAATGGAGAGAAGTTTTGATCATTCATGGTAGAATGTAATTTGACAAAATTGGTACCATCATGATATGAAATATTTATGATTTGAAATGATACATGCAATACTTATGATTTTATTAAAATGATATACATGATGTATTGCATATGATGTGAATCATGATTAAAATTGCATTGACTTAAATTCAATTTAAAATCAAGGTTTATCTCAATTATGACATATTGAAATAAGAATGACACTCTATTTTTGTCATAATTTGAAAATTGATGAATTGAACCATTATTTTTGTTATTCCCCTCTTTTTGCCAATGACAAAGGGGGAGAAAGAATTTCTAGCATGCACATCATGAAAAGAAACAAACTTGCTAGCTTGCTAATATCAAAAGAGAAGCAAGAAGTGCTATTTTGCAAATCTCAAAAGAAGCAATGTTAGCTAAATTACATATTTCAAGAAGAGGACAAATAGTCTATCTTGAACATCTCAAAAGATGTATAATTTTGTTAACTTTTATATATGTAAAATTTGATAGCTTGTATACTATAAAATGATATAAATTTGCTAGCTTACATATTCTAACATGATGTAGAACTTGCTATCTTGAACATCACTAAGACTTGCTAGGTTGCAATCTCAAGAGAAGAAATAGTGCTATTTTGCCTATCTCAAGAAGCAAAGCATGCTAAACTTGCACATATAGCAAAATTTACAAACCTGAAATGATACAAATTTTTGCTAGCTTGATGATAAAACTGGAAATTATATTAATTATGTAATGATTTGAACTTCTATGTCAAAACACTTGATAGTTGGAACTTCTTCTTTTTGTTGATGACAAAGGGGGATAAGTATGATCATGTTATGCATGATGACGAGTTACAAATATTCATGATAAAATTTGTAATAACTTGAATTCAGCTTGAATTCAAGGTTCTATCAATATGACATATTGATGGGGGAGTTAAGGTTAACTCCATCATCAATTGGTAGTCATCATAAAAAAGGGGGAGATTGTTGAATCTTATATTTTGATGATGAAACCAATCGATAGTATTTATGATTTGATTTGCGTTTTGAGTGACGTAGTATGCTTCGATCAGGATGAGACAATTAAACTAGGAAGAATCATGTTGGGCCGGAGGAAAACATGTCACAAGATTAGATGTCGGGCCGGAGGATCGGTCGATGTATCGACAGAAGGCTTCGGGCCATGGATTTGGGCATCGTGCCAAAAAGAGCGGATATTGTGCCAAGGATATCGGAGTTGTGTAATCAACTGATCGATTGGGCAATAGGCCGCAAGAGAGGACGATGCGCCGAAGAATCGGACGAAGCATCGATGGACCAATGACATGCTGGACAACATGATTTAAGCTTAGTAATAATTGTCTAGATCAAAGTATGTTTTACATGTGCAGGATTAACTATGATAGCAAGGCATGAAGCAAAATGAAGTCCCATAGTCAAGGATGTGATTTCGTTGGGAGTTTGAGAGTTCGTCGGAAGACCAGACGTTCATCGGAAGTTCTATAGGAACCAGCCGAGAAGTCCAGGATCTTGCCAGAAGAAGCTCGTCAGAACTCACCAAGAAGATCATCATGAAGTCCAGGAGCTTGTCCGAAGTCTATTGGAATATTACCGGGAGATCGTCGGAGGTTCACCGGAAGATTGTCGGAAGCTTGCCGGAAGAAACCAAGATCTAGGGACTTGTTTAGCTTAAGTATGCCTTAGATTTTGTAGTTAGTATATAATTGGGATTAGATTTAGGCCAACCCAATTAGGGGCCAGTTGGGCCCATGTAAGAATTATGTTGGGCCCAATGAAAAAGCCCAAATAATGCCACAAGAGGTGACACCATTGTGGCACAGTCTCTGAGACTGTGTCAGGCGGTGGTACCGCCCAGACATAGCCTCCGAGAAGCTGCAGGCGATGGTATTAACAGATTGGGTGATGGTACCGCCCAGTGTAGTGTTAGTGTCATACTGACATTGGCGATGGTACCGCCCAGCACAGGCGATGGTACCACCCGAACCCAGGAAACCCGGGATGAGATGTTTTTAGGCTGCAAGTTTGAGTCAACTTGAGGCCTATAAATATCCCTCTCATCCCTGGGTAACATACACAAGTATTGAGAGTAAAAAGAAAAGAAACTCTGCTATAATCTTATGTGAAACTCCTCTCAAAGTTCTAAGTGTTAGAATAGTTTGAGAGAGGAGTGAGTGGGGATGTAAGGGTTATCTCCTAAACTTGGTAAAAGGAGAAAGAGCTGTAAGAAGGAGGTTGATCTTTGCCTATAAAGGAAGATCGATAGTGGATGTCTATGGCCTCGACAGAAGAGGAATCGGTGGAGTGGATGTAGGTCACGATGATCGAACTACTATAAAATCTGTTGAATCTCGTATTTTGATGATGAAACCAATTGATAATTGTGTTTATGTTTTGATCTACATTTTGAGTGACGTAGGATGCTTCGATCAGGATGAGACAATTAAAGCAGGAAAAATCATGTTGGGCCAGAGGAACACGTCAGAAGATTGGACGTTGGGCCGGTGGATCGGTCAATGTATCGACAGAAGGTTTCGGGCCGTGGACTCGGGCATCAGGCCAAGAAGAGCGGGTATTGCACCAAGGATATTGGAGTTGCGGAGTCAACTGGCCAATTGGGCAATAGGTCGCAGGAGAGGATGATGCGCCGAAGAATCGGACGAAGCGTCGAGGGACCAATGACATGCCGGACAACTTGATTAATGCTTAGTATTAATTGTCAAGATCGAAGTTTTGTTTTACATGTGTAGGATTAACTACAATGGAAGTAAGACATGCAACAGGAGTTGCGCCGGAGTCAAGACCATGATCACGTTGGGGGTTCGAGAGTTCGACGGAAGTCCGGACGATCGTCAAAGGTTCTGCGGGAACAAATCCGAGAAGTCTAGGAGCTTGCCAAAGAATCTCGTCGAAACTCGCCAAGTGGATCGTCGCAAGTCTAGGAGTTTGTCGGAAGTCTGTAGGAGCATTGCCGAAGGTTCGTCGGATGTTCGCCGGAAGTTCACCGGAAGCTCGCCGGAAGAAGCGACTGACGCACCAGAGCAAGTTGCAGTAAATGTCTTAAGAAATATCGTAGTTAGCATGTTGATTAAGTTAGGAATGGGAGGTGATACCATTTACTTAATTTGGGGGCAATTGGGCCCTTGACAGACCCAAATTGGGCCGAATGGATCAGCCCATTCGGACCCAAATTTCCTGGTCGGCGGTGGCAGCGCCCAAGAGTTCAATCTCCCAAGAAAACTGGGTGGTGCAAACGCCCCAGTCAGGTGGTGGCACCACCTGGGCTCAGTCTCCGAGCGAGACTAGGCGGTGGTACCGCCCCTGTAAGGCAGTGGCACCGCTAGAGCTCAATCTCCGAGCTTTGTCAAGTGGTCGTACTGCCCAGTCTGACGGTAGTACCGCCAGGACCCCGAAAATTCGAGAGATGACATTTTTGAGCTCCAAATTCAAACCAGTTTGGGGCCTATATATACCCCACCCTTTCCTACATGAAAGGGCACCGAAAATCCAATCTTACTCTATGAATTTTAGAGCTCAAAAGTGTTGTATAAGCTAAAAGTTCTCCTCCCTCTTTCTTCCAAGTTTTGATCATTCAAGAGAGGATTGAAAATTCTGTAAGGGTTGTCTCCTAAGCCAGTCAAAAGGAGTGAAACTATAAAAGGGTGATTGGCCTTCGCCTATTGAAGGAAGGCCTCTAGTAGATGCCGGTGACCTCGTCAGAGGAGGAAGCCGAAAGTGAATGTAGGTTACGTTTGACCGAACCACTCTAAAATCTAGTTTGCATTTCCTTTGTGCTATTTATCTTAACTGCAAACTGCCTTCCTCACTTTACTTCAAATATGTTTTTGTAAGCTTTTAAAGTTATTATCTGTATGAAATGACTTTTACGTTAGAATCAGATTTCAACGTAAGAACACAGTTTTAATCGTCGAAAGTTTTCTACTGCACTAATTCACACCCCCCCCCCCTCTTAGTGCTCTTGATCCTAACAAAATCGGTGTGTTCTTCTCTGGTTTGCATTTCTATATTTGAGCAATTTACCTTACTGCAAACCTCTTAACTTGCTTTACATCCACTACGCATCTTCCATATACTTTTAAGCCATCTTTACAAAAACGCTTTCTAATTAACCTCTCTCCGAAATGATTTTCGTCGAAATCGATTTTTATCGTATGAATGTCTTTTGAACCGACATAATTTTACCACTGTACTAATTCACCACCCCCTCTTAGTGCCAACTCTTTTCCTAAAAGTTAGTATCAAAGCCTCGGTATTTCTCATTTAGTGGTACCGCCCAAACCCGGGAAACCCGGGATGAGATGTTTTTAGGCTCCAAGTTTGAATCAACTTGAAGCCTGTAAATACATCTCTCATCCCTGGTTAAGAAAAACAAGCACACAAGTATTAAGAGTAAAAAATGATAGAAATGCTGCTGCAATCTTGTGTGAGCTCCTCTCAAAGTTCTTAAGTGTTAGAATAGTTTGAGAGAGGAGTGAGTGGGGGGTGTAAGGGTTATCTCCTAAACCCGATAAAAGGTGAATCAAGTTATAAAATGTGGTTGGTCTTCGTCTGTTGAAGGAAGACCGATAGTGGATGCTGATGGCCTTGATGGAAGATGAATCGACGGAGTGGATGTAGGTCACGACGATCGAACCACTATAAAATATGGTTTGATTTACTTTCTACAAATTACATTAACTGCAAACTGTCTTCAATACGCTCTTACTTCATTTTCAAAGTTAAGCATTTCTGAGTTTGGTTTTCAACATACAAAAAGATTTTCAGAATCGACGTAATTTTACCACTGCACTAATTCACCCCCCCTCTTAGTGCCGACCCCGTTCCTAACAATTGGTATCAGAGCCTCATGATTTCTTATTTGGTTTAACACCCAAGAGAAATGGCTCTTTTTGGCTTTCAAGAGGGTCACTCTCTCATTCGTCCTCCCTTTTTCAATAGGACGGACTACACTTATTGGAAAACTCGAATGAGAGTTTTCTTGCTTTCATTGAATCTCGATTTATGGCATATAGTCGAATTTGGTTTTCAAAGGTCTTCTCTTCCAATGAACCATTGGAATAATTTGGAGAAGAAGACTTTTTCTTTAAATGCAAATGCTATGAATGTCTTGTTTTGCGCCTTAGATAAAACTGAGTTTAATTGAGTTTCTATGTGCGAAACGACTTTTGACATATGGTATATTCTTGAAATCACACATGAAGGCACTAGTAAAGTTAAAGATTCAAAAATCAACTTTTTAATGCATGATTTTAAACTTTTTCGAATGAAGCCGAGTGAAACCATTATTGACATGTACACCCGTTTTACGGATGTCGTCAATGGTTTAAAAGCACTTGGTAGAAGTTTCTCAGATTTTGAACTTGTAAACAAAATTTTACGTTCTCTTAATAAGAATTGAGATTCAAAAGTAATGGTAATTCAAGAATAAAAAAATTTGAATACCATTCCGATTGAAGAACTAATAGGGTCTTTAATGACCTATGAATTGACATGCAACGCATGTAAATAACTCAAGAATAATCTTCCAAAGAACAGGAAGGATTTGAGACTTAGAACAATTAAAGACCACTCGAGCATAAACTCAAGTGATGGTGAACTTGAACTCCTCATGAAATTTAAAAACTTCATAAAACAACAATCAAAAAATAAAAATAAACTTAAAAAGAGCGAAACTACTTGCTATGAACGCAAGAAGAGGGAAGCACCTTGGGATGAAACGAGTGTATCCGAAGACGAGGAACAAACCGATGAAGACGAAGTGGCGAACCATACTTTGGTGACTCTCGTCAATTAGGTAAAAAACTTAAACAAAATTCCTTTAGTTTACTTTGAAATTACTTGATATTTTTCATGAGTTATTTTTAATTTAGTTTTTAAAAAAATTATATATATTTTTTTGCATGTTTAATAATGTAATGAAAATGCAAAAAAAAGGGATCATGCTAGTAATTTTGAAAATGATAATACAATTGCATGTTTTATGTTAAAGGAATAAAATGTTATATTTAAATCTAATGATAATCCTATATATGTTTTTGAAGCAAGAATGTGTATTTTGATGATTTCATGATAATCCTATGAATGCTTGATGTTTTAATGAAAAGGCTAAGAGGTTTAATATCATGCTTAATGAGTTTATATTTAGAAATGATGCATGCTGATCTTTGCAATTTATGGATTATCGATTTTTACCATAATGAAAGTTGCTTTTTCGGTTTTAAAAATGATGCATGGCTTTTGTATGGAAACTAAGCATGAAAAGTTGATTCACCTAAAAAGAAAAATGCATGACTATAACAAACAAAATGATCTTGATGGAAAATGCTTTAGGAAATCAATTTCGATGATGCATAATGATGTAATTATGTAATGAAAATATTGTATATTTTGAAACCATGTTTTGATGTCATGCATAATGATCATGCTTAATAAATTTCGAAATTATGCATGATGATTTTTAAGTAATTTATGGTTTATTGATCTTAATGGTTTTTATGACAAAATTTATTTTTCGATCCTAAACGATTGATGATATATATATTTTTTAAAACTATTGAAAATGATTTTGATTCAACGATTCAAATTTGAATGAGCTTTATCTTGATTTTTTGAGATTTATAACTTGAGATCTTTCTATGAATTGAGATCTTTTTTTCTCTTTATTTCTTCTAGGTATTTTCTTAAGAGGAGATTTTCTAAATAAATCATGATTTTTCTTGTGAGTTCTTGGATTTATTACTTGAGATTTTTTTTAATCAAAATCTCTTCTTTATACTCCTACAATTTTTTTTGGTATTTTATTTAAGAGGAGATTTAATATATGAATCATGTCTTTTGGTATTTACATGATCTTATCTCTCATGATATGATTTATTTTTGTATAACTCCTTGTATACATCACCCAATTAATTTTTCTTGATGAGATGAAATGAATGTGATGAAATAAAAATATGTATGAAATATGAGATGTGCAATGTAATTTGATATTTAGATACTATCATGATTTAAAATGCTATGATTTGTTGCTAAAATGATGTATTATAAATGTTGATTTAATATTTGGTATCATGAATACTTTAAATAATGAATGTTTGGTATCATGATCAAAATGTTGATAATGCTTAAAAATTTTAATGTCTTAGTATCATGTATGATATGGTCATAATGATGATTGATTTTTTTTTTTGTATCATGCATGAAAAATGAAATATAAAGTTTTAAAATTGTGTATGTTTTAATTTGAAACTATTATGATGCACAAACATATTGAAATAAGATTGATACTTTACCTTTGTCATGCTTTAAAAATTATTGTAAAGGGAAAAAGAGATACAAAATTATATTCTTCCCTTCCACAATGACAAAAGGGGAGATAGCTAGCTTGCACAAGTCAAGAAAATGTAAAAACTTACAACTTGCACATTGTTAAAGGAAGCAAGAATCACTAGCTTGCACACTTCAACAAGAAAACTATCTTGTATTTGCTTTCCAAATATTGCTAGCTTGTATTTTTTAAAATAATATAAAATTTTGCTAGCTTGCATGATGTAAAACTTGCTATCTTGAACATCACCTAGACTTGCTAGCTTCCAATCTCAAGAGAAGCAACATTGCTATCTTGTTTATCTCAAGAAGCAAAACATGCTAACTTACATATCTAATAAAATTGACAAATTTACATATTTCAAAAAGCAAGAGTTGCTTTCTTACTACTTGCTAGCTTGCATATCTCAAAATTGCTAGCTTGCATGTTTTAAAATGTTGTAAAAATTGTTAGCTTGTATGTTGTAGATCTTGCTATCTTACTACTTGGCATATCTATGATGATAGCAAAATTGCATGATGATAAAACTGGAAATTATGTTAATTATGCAATGTGTTGAAATTATGTCCAAACACATGAAAGGTACACTTCTCCTTTTTGTTGATGACAAAGGGGAAGAAGTATGATCATGTTATGTTTGATGATGTATCATAAATATTCATGATGAAATTTATAATGACTTGAATTCGGCTTGAATTCAAGGTTCTATCAATGTGGCATATTAATAGGGAGAGTTTGTTTAAACACCAGAAGTTAAGGTTAACTCCGTCATCAATTGGTTATCATTATCAAAAAGGGGAGATTATTGAATCTCGGATTGTGATGATGAAACCAATTGATTAGTGTTTATGATTTAATCTGCGTTTAGAGTGATGTAGGATGCTTCGATCAAGATGAGACAATTAAAGCAGGAAGAATCATATTGGGCCGGAGGAAAACATGTCAGAAGATTGGACGTCGGGTCAAAGGATCGGTCGACGTATCGACAAAAGGCTTCAAGCCATGGATTCGGGCATCTGGCTATGAAGAGCGGATATTGCACCAAGGATATCAGAGTTGTAGAGTCAACTGGCTGATTGGGCAATAGGCCGCAAGAGAGGACGATGTGCCGAAGAATCGGACGAAGCGTCGAGGGACCAATGACATGCCGGATAACATGATTAATGCTTAGTATTAATTGTCTAGATCGAAGTGTGTTTTTACATATGCAGGATTAACTACGATAGCAAGGCATAAAGCAAAATGTAGTCCCAGAGTCAAGAATGTGATTTCGTTGGGAGTTCGAGAGTTCGTCGGATGTCCAAACGTTTATCGGAAGTTCTATAGGAACCAACTGAGAAGTCTCGAAGCTTGCCAGAGAAGCTCATCGGAACTCGCCAAAAAGATCATCGTGAAGTCCAGGAGCTTGTTAGGAGTCTGTTAGAACATTGCCGAGAGTTCGTCGGAAGTTCACCGGAAGATCGCCGGAAGCTCACCGGAAGAAACTAGACTTATAGACTTGTTTAGCTTAGAATGTGTCTTAGGAAATATAGTTAGCACGTAATTAGATTTGAATTTGGGCCAACCCAATTAGGGGCCAGTTGGGCCCATGTAAGGACTCTGTTGGGCCCAATGAAAAGGCCCAAATAGTACCTCAAGAGGTGACATCGTCGTGGCACAGTTTCCAAGATTATGTCAGGCGATGGTACCGCCCAGCACAACCTCCTAGGCGGTGGTACCACCCAGCGCTGTGTTAGTGTCAGACTAACACTAGCGGTGGTGCTGCCCAATGCAAGTGGTGGTACCACCCTCTCATCCCTGGTTAAGAGAAATAAGCACAAAGAGTTTAAAAGTGAAGAAACGATGTTGCAATCACTTGAGAAATCTCCTCCTCTAAGTCTAAGTTTAGAATTCTGTTTAGGAGGAGTGAGTGCTTATCAGGGTTGTCTCCTAAACCTGGTAAAAGGAGAAGAGGGGTGTAAGAATGAGGTTGATCTTCGCCTATTAAAGGAAGATCGATAGTAGATGCCGATGGCCTCGACGGAAGAGGAATCAACAGAGTGGATGTAGGTCACGATGACCGAACCACTATAAAATTGGCGTACTCTCTGGTTTGCATTTCTATTGTTGCCATTTATTTTACTGCAAACTATTTTACTTGCTTACTACCTTCAATACATTTACAAACATGTGTTTCAAGTTAAGTTTTCGAAATCGATTTTCAACGTACGAAAAGATTTTACGAAGTTGACATTATTTTACCGCTACACTAATTCACCCCCCTCTTAGTGCTGACCCCGATCCTAACAGTGGAACCACTAGACCAGGTGGTGGAACTACCTATGAGCTGGAATGTATGAAGTGTACATTTTTCAAAAGAACCGACGATGGTACCACTAGTGTCAAGCAGTGGTACCGCCCAGACTAGCAGGAGTACCACTAGTACATAGTCTCCCATGTTGCCAGGCAGTAGTACCACCCAAACTGGGCAGTGGTACCGCCAGCAGTTATTACTGTAGGCAATGGTACCGCTTAGCACTAGCAGTGGTACCACTAGGACCTCGGAAACCCAGGATAAGACTTTTTTTGACTCTATTTTTGAAGTCATTTGAGGCCTATAAATACTCATTTTTTCTTGCTTTGAGATAACAAGAAAAGTGAACAAAAAGTCTTATGATTCTATGTTGTAAAGTCTTGACAAGTGCTTAGTGTTCCCCTCCTCTTTAAAGTTTTGAGTTTATTTTAAGAGAGGTGTGAGACTTGTAAAGGTTCTCTCATAAACTTGCGAAAATGAGAAAGAGTTATAAAGAGGGTAATTGGTCTTTGCCCATTGAAAGAAGATCGTTAGTTAATGCTAGTGGCCTTGATGGAAGAGGGATCGAGAGTGGATGTAGCTCGTGACGACCAAGCCATTATAAATTCGGTGTGCATTTTCTTTCTGCTCTTCATTGCTATTACTTTCTGAGTTAATTACTTAGTATACATACTCTAAGTCAAGCACACTTTCATTATTGGTTTTCATCGAGTGAAAATTTTAAAATATAAGTTTTCATGACAACACGAATTCACCCCCCCCCCTTTTAGTGCCGATACAGTCTTAATAGTTGGTATCAGAGCCAAATTTCTCTCAGTTGGTTTAATACCCAAGAGAGATTAAATGTCTTTTGTTGACAATTAAAAGGGTTACTCTATCACTCGTCATCCTATGTTCAATGGGACGAACTACACATACTAGAAAACACGAATGAGGATTTTTTTATTTCTGTGGACTTTGATTTATAGAATATTATCGAATGTGGTCTTCAAAAACCCTTTGGACCAATGAATGAATAGAATAATCTAGAGAAAAAATTATTTTCTTTAAATGTGAAAGCTATGAATGCTTTATTTTATGTTTTAGATAAAAATAAAATTAATCGTATTTCCATATGCGAAACTGCATATGATATTTGGCACACACTCAAAGTCACACATAAAGGCACAAGTAGGGTTAAAGAGTATAAGATTAATCTTTTAGTGCATAATTATGAATTATTTCGAATGAAACCAAGCAAAATCATTGGTGACATGTACACCCGTTTTACGAATAGGTTTGATAGAACTTGGTAAAAGTTTTACTAATCTTGAACTTATTAATAAAATTTTATGATATCTTCCTAAAAATTAGGATCCAAATGTAATTACTATTCAAGAAGCAAAGGACTTAAATTATTTTCTTTTGAAGAACTCATAGGGTCATTAATGACCAATGAAATGACATGCAAGGCACATGATGAACATAAGAATAACTTTCTAAAGAATAGGAACGATATGACACTTAGAACTAAAGAAGATCACTCGAGCAAAAGCTCAAGTGATGATTATGACTTGGCACTCATAATAAAAAAAATTAAAAAAATCATAAGAAGAAATAAAATAAATCTTATAAAACAAGATACTAAGAACAAAAATAAACTCAAAAAGGACACAATCATCTACTACGAATGCAAGAAGCTAGGGCATTTCAAAATTAAATGTCCTCAATTGAAGAAGAAGAAGCTTCTAAAGAAGAAGAAAACACTTAAGGTGACTTGGGACAAATTAAGTGTATCTGAAGATGATGAGCAAACCAATGAAGATGAGGTGCAAACTATACTCTAATGGCCCTTAATGACAAGGTATGCGACTCAAATAAATCCTTTTTTACTTTAAAATGAATTACTTGATGCATTTTATAATTTGTATGATAAGCTTTAAATAGTTGATAAGAAATATAAATTATTAAAAAAGGATTATGCATCTCTCTCTAATGAATTTGATAAATTAAAAAATACGTATGATATATGGTTGTTAACTCCTTGCATTAAGTGTGAAGAGTTAGATTCAAGAAGGAATATATATTACTATAATAAATATTTAAAAAAATTAAAATTAGTAACAAATCATTAAACATGATTCTTACCGATAAGAGTTATGTTCGCAGATAGGAAGGAATCGGCTTTGTGAGTAACAGTCAATGAAAGCCAACTATTTTTGTTAAAGGACCCGCATTACATGTTTTTCTTGAAAATAAATATAATTTTTGTGATAGATGTGGATATTATGCTTATAAATATTCATTTAAAAAATATAACTCACACAAATTAGTTTAAGTTCATAAAGCTAGGATTGTAGATAGATCCAAAGCTAAATTAGTACGTAAAGCAAACCCTCCTTTCTTGTAGATCTGTCTACAATCAAAAGTTAGGAGCAAGAGATGATACCTTGATAGTGGATACTCAAGGCACATAATTGGAGATCCAATATATTTCTCTAAGCTCACTAGCCAAGATGAAGGATATGTCACCTTCGAAGATAACAACAAAGGAAAAATTATTGGCAAAGAAAATATAAGTAACAAATCAAACCTTTTAATTAAAAATATTTTATTAGTAGATAGTTTAAAACATAATTTACTAAGTATTAGTCAATTATATGATAAGGGTTTTAACATCAAATTTGAATCCAATGCTTGTATTATAGAGATATCTCCCAAAAATATATCTATGATTGCCTTAAGGACTAATAATGTGTATACTATTGATCTTGATGATTTTTGTGATGAAATTTACTTTTTTGTTTTCAACAATGATGCATAACTTTGGCATAGAATATTAGGCCATGCAACTATGAAACTAATTTTTTAAATTACAACTAAGAAACTTATAAGAGGTATGTCTAGAATTAAATTTGTTAAAGATAAAGTTTGTGATGCATGCCAACTATGTAAACAAATAAATAGTAGCTTTAAGTCTAAAAATCAAGTAAGTACCTTTAGACCACTACAATTAATCTATATGGATTTATTTTGAACCAATTAATATCATAAGTTTAGGAGATAGTAAATATACTTTTGTGATTATTGATGATTATAGTAGATATACTTGGATATACTTCTTGGCACATAAAAGTGTTTCTTTAAATATTTTTTAAAATTTTGTAAACTAGTTCAAAATGAAAAGGGTTTTATGATTTCTTCTATTCGTAGTGATCATAGTGGTGAATTTAAAAACCATGATTTTCAAGATTTTTATGAGTTAAATGAGTATGACCATAATTTCTTTACTCTAAGAAATCTACAACAAAATGGAGTTGTTGAGAGAAAAAATAGGAGTTTATAAGAAATGAAAAGAACCATGCTTAATAAACATAGCCTACCCAAATATTTTTGGGCCAAAGTCATCAACATGACATGCTATGTCATGAATAAGGTTCTTGTAAGATCATTACTTTCTAAAACTCCTTATGAATTGTAGAAAAATAAAAAACATAATATTTCATATTTTAAAGTTTTTAATTATAAATATTTTATTTTAAATGAAAAGGATACCTTAGGAAAATTTGATGTAAAATCCAATAAAAGCATTTTTCTTGGATATTCCTCTATTTCTAAAGCTTTTCGTGTCTTTAATAAAAGAACTTTGGTTATAGAGGAATCTATTTATGTTATTTTTAATAAGATTCTCAAATTTAAGAAACATGATTTTGATGATGATTTTGATTTTGATACTTTAAATTTGAATGAAAATTCTCCTCTCCCAAGCAACTTTGATGTATCTACTTTCAAAGAATCCTTACCCAAATAATAGAAGTATGTAGATGCTCATCCTAAGGAACTAATTATTGTAGATACATCAAAAGGTATTCAAACTTGTTCTTCATTTAAAATTTTTTATGCTAATGTTATCTTTTTATCTCAAATTGAACCTAAATACATTGATGATACTCTAAAAGATGATTCATGGGTTTTTGCAATGTATGAGGAGTTAAACCAATTTGAGAGAAATAAGGTATGTAAGCTTATTCCTAGACTTAATGACCAACTTGTAATTGACACTAAATGGGTCTTTAGGAATAAGCAAGATGAACTTGGTATTGTGGTTTGAAACAAGGCTAGATTAGTGGCCAAAGGTTTCAACCAAGAAGAAGGTATCGACTATGAAAAAACTTTTGCTTTATGGTAAGACTTGAAGCCATAAGGATATTCCTTACCTATGCATGTTGTAATAAATTTAAGTTATTTCAAATGAATGTTAAAAGTGCTTTTCTTAATGACTTTCTTTCCGAAGAAGTTTATGTTGAACAACCATCCGAATTTGAGAATGTTCTTTTTCCTAACTATGTTTTAAAGTTATCTAAGACTCTCTATGGATTGAAACAAACCCCAAGGGCTTAGTATGAGAGACTTAGTTCATTTCTTATTAAGAATAATTTTTTGAAAAGTATGATTGATACCATATTATTTATTAAATATTAAAAAAATAATTTTTTATTATTCAAATTTATGTTGATGATATCATTTTTTATTTTTCAAATGAGTCTTTATGTGAATTTTTTATCAAAAGTATGAACTAAGAATTCGAAATGAGTTTAATGAGTCAACTAATATTTTTCTTAGGATTGTAAATTAAATAATTAAGTGATGAAACTTTTGTTAGTCAAACTAAGTATGCCTTAGATCTATTAAAATGATTTGATATGGATAGTGGTAAGGCTATTAACACACTAATGAGTACCTCTATAAAATTAGATATGGACAATGAAGGAGAATTTTTTTATCAAAAGACTTATAGGGGTATGATAGTTAGTTTACTATAGTTCAAAGCAACTAGACCTAATATTATGTTTAGTGTTGAACTTTGTACTAGATTTTAATCTAATCCTAAATAATCTCTTTGTAAAGCAGTTGAAGGGATTTTTAGATTCTTAAAAGGAACTCCTAATCGAGGGTTATGGTATCTAAAATCTAAAAATTTTGAATTAATTGCTTATGCCTGTTAGGTTCGAGTCAGCACTAAGAGGGGGGGTGAATTAATGCAGTGGATAAAACACGTCAGTTCGTAAAATTCTTCTTGTGATAAAAATCGATCTCGGAAAGATAACTTGAAATCTCATTCATATATGTAGTGAAAGCAGTAGGCAAGTAAAGTAGTTTACAGTAAAAATAAATTGCTCAAATATAAATGTAAATCATTTTATAGTGGTTCGGTAATTGTATCTATATCCACTCCACCGATTCTTCTTCCGTCGAGGTCACTAGCATCAACTAATGATCTTCTTTCAACGGTCGAAGATCAACTACCCTTTTATACCCCTCTTCTCCTTTTACAGGTTTAGGAGACAACCTTTTACAAGCACTCACTCCTCTCTAAATAAAATTCTAAACTTAGAACTAGAGATGGGATCTCTCAAGTAATTGCTATAGCGTTAACCAAGGATGAGAGGGGTATTTATAGGTTTCAAGTAGATTTAAATATGGAGCCTAAAAAAGTCTCATCTCGGGTTTCTTGGGTCTTGGCAGTACCACCGCCTACAGCACTAACACTGGGCGGTACCATCGCCCAGTCTGGCGGTACCACCGCTTGCAGCACTAACATTGGGCGGTACCATCGCCCGGTCTAGCGGTACCACCGCCTGATAGCCTCGGAGGCTGAGTCTGGATGGTACCACCGCTTGATACAGTCTTGGAGACTATGCCATGACAGTTCTACCTATTGGGTCACTATTTAGGCCTTCCACTTTGCCCAACATAACTCAATTGGCCCCTAATTGAGTTGGCTTAATTATATTCTAAATCGACTCAATTAGACTCTAAACTAACTTGATCTAGACATAATCAATTACAAGCAAATCTTATGTTGTCCAGCATATCATTGGTTCTTCCGACGCTTCGTCCGATCTTTCGACGCATCGTCTTTTCCTTCGGTGTATTGCCCAATCAGCATATTATCTTCTCGCAACATCCGATCTCCTTGGCGCAATATCTGATCTTCTTGGCCCAATGCCTGAATTCATGGATAGAAGAAGCCTTCTGCCGACATGTCGACCGATCATCCGGCCCAACGTCCAATCTTCTGACATGTTTGCTCCGACCCAACATTCGATTCCTTCTGCTTTAATCGATTTGCCTTTTCTAATCGAAGCTAGTACTATGTTCACTTAAACGTAGATCAAATCATAAACACTATCAATTGGTTTCATCATCAAAATATAATATTCAACAATCTCCTCCTTTTCGATGATGATAACCAATTAATGATGGAGTTAACCTTAACTCCCCCTATCAATATGTCATATTGATAGAATTCTTGAATTCAAAAATCCAAGCAATATGTTATCATGCATAATATCATCATATGATTTAAAGTTTTAAAGATATGATTTCAAATCATTGTATTATAAACATAATCTCAAGTTTTAAAGTTATGTTATCATGCATAACTCCCCCTTTGTCATCAACAAAAAGGAGAAGTACAACTTTCAAGTTTTAAAGATATGATTTCAAATCATTGCATTATAAACATAATCTCAAGTTTTATCATCATGCAAGCTAGTAATTTTCTTTCTTCTCTTTTGAGAAGTTCAATTTTTTGCTTCTATTGCAAGTTAGCAAGTTATGCTTCTTGATATAGCACTTTTGCTTCTCTTGAGATTGCAAGTTAGCAATTCTTGGTGATGTTCAAGATAGCAACTTCTTTCTTCTCTTTTGAGAAGTGTAATTTTTTTTGCTTCATTTGCAAAGTACAAGCTAGCAAAATTTTACATTATTTTACAACATGCAAGCTATCAATTTGGCAAGTGTTACTTCTCTTTGAAGTATGAAGGCTAGCAAGTTTTTGAAAAGAATGTAAGATAGTAAGCTAGCAAGATAGCAATGCATCATTTTCGAATATGCAAGCTAGCAAATTTTACTCCCCCTTTGTCATTATCAAATAGAAGGGAAGAATACAATGTTGTAATTCTAGTCCCTTTACTTCAATCTTCAAATTATGACAAAGATAAAGTATTATTCTTAATTCAATATGTTTGTGTATCATTATAGTTTCAAATTAAAACATGCACAACTTCAAAACCTTACATATCATCCTTACTTCATGCATAATACCAAATATAAATCAATCATCACTATGGGCATATCATACGCGATACTAAGACATTAAAAGTTTTAAGCATTTATCTCTTCATGCATTAAATCAAAATTTTGACATTAAAATTTTAAGTATTTTTCATACATGATACTAAATATTCATTATTTATTTTCTCCCACTTTGTCATAGGCAAAAAGAGGGGAATAGCACAAATGTGTAAATATTCAAGTCATCACATGGAAGATATCAAGAACAAATTTGATGATAAGATATGATTCATTAATTCAAGGAATAAAAAAATATCATTTCATAAAAGATAAGACCGTGTGAATACCAAAAGATATGATTCATATAGTAAATCTCCTTTTTAAATAATCAAAATGAAATCTTAGGAGATCAAATAGCAATGATACCAATCATGATTCATTTTGATAAATATTTTCTTTAATAAAACGAAAGAATCATGGTGAACAATCTTGATTCACATAAAGTTTCAAAACATAATTATTAAGATATCCTTTTTAGTAAGAAATATAGAGATATAAGATATTGATTCATAAATCTCAAGAATATGTGAAAGATTTGGATAAAAGTCATTCAAATTTAAATTATCAAAATCATTTTCATAGTCCAAGAGATTTATAAAAATGATACAAATAGATTCATCGATCTCCTTTTTTGAAAACTCGATAAGGTAGGAATTGAGAAATTTTAAAGAAAAATGCTTTTCTCTTTTTAGTGTTTCAATTCATATGATTGATTTCATATAAGCATGCCCAAATTTTTATCCCAAATAAAAATATGCATCAACGTTTAAAAGCGAAAAAGCAACTTTCATTACGGCAAAGATCACAAAAATCAACATTGATAATTTCAAAATATAAACTCAATAAGCATTATCATTACATTATTTTATCAAGCATGATTTCATAAAGTGTTTTTAATTAAAATCATTTTGTTTGTTATAGTAATGAATTTTCCTTCTTTGCATTAATGATTCAATCATATCATGAGATATACAAATCATAAATATAAAGGAATCATGTCATGAAAGATATAAGATCAAAAGTGTAACACGTAATTCCAAAAACATAAGATTTTAAATCATTATGCATCATTAAATCATCAAGTATGATTTCATTAAACATAAAACATTTTTAAACGAAATCGAAAAGCAATACGGAAATCATTAAGATACACATTATTACTTTTTAAAAACATACATAAGATTAATCTTATTAGATGTATAACCATTAGATCTAACATTTTGTTCCTTTATCATAAACCATGTAATTTTCATGATCATTTTCAAAATCACTAGAAAGATAAGCATGGTCTCAAGTTATATGTATATTTTTAACAATTTATATGTAATTTTTTAAATTAATTTAAAAATGACTCATGAAATGCATCAAGTAATTTCAAAATAAAGTAAAGGGGTTTTTGTTACCTCGTCATCAAAAGCCATCAAGGCGTAGTTTGCCACATCGCCTTTGTTGGTTTGTTCTTCATCTTCGGATGAACTTGATTCGTCCCAAGCTGCCTTAAAAACTTTCTTCTTCTTCGACAGCTTTTTTTAAGTTCATTTTTACTTTTTGATTCTTGTTTTAAGTACTTTTAAGTTTTATTGTGAAAAGTTCAAAGTCATCATCATCATCACTTGACATATCACTCAAGTGGTATTCTATAGTTCGAAGTGTCAAATCCTTCCTGTTCTTTGGAAGGTAGTTCTTATGTTTATCATGTTCAATATAAGTCATTTCATAGGTCATCTAAGACCCAATAAGTTTATTAAGTGAAAAATAGTTCAAATCCTTCGCTTTTTATATTGCAGTTACTTTTGGATCCCAATTTTTAGAAAGAGATCTTAGAATTTTGTTTACAAGTTTAAAATTCAAAAAATATTTGCCAAGAGCTTTTAAACTATTGACAATATCTGGAAAACTAGTGTACATGTCAACAATAGTTTCGTTTGGCTTCGTACGAAACAACTGGAAATCATGTATCAAAAGATTAATCTTTAAATCTTTAACTCTACTAGTGCCTTCGTGAGTGATTTCGAGTGTGTGCCAAATATCGAAAGTTGTTTCACAAATAGAAACATGATTAAACTTATTTTTTCACAAAGCATAAAATAGAGCATTCATAGCTCTAGCATTTAAAGAAAAAGTTTGCTTCTCCAAATCATTCCATTCGTTCATTGGAGTAGATGACTTTTAAAAACTAAATTCGACTATATTCCATAAATCGAGATTCAACAAAAGCAAGAAAACTCTCATTCGAGTTTTCCAATATATATAGTTTGTCCCATTGAATATGGAGGACGAACGATAGAAAAGCCCTCTTGAAAGCCGAAAAGAGTCATTTCTCTTGGGTGTTAAACCAAATGAGAAAGACATGGCTATGATACAAACTATTAGGTTCGAGTCGATACTAAGAGGGGGGGTGAATTAGTGTAGCGGATAAAACACATCAGTTCAAAAAATTATTCTTATAATAAAAACCGATCTCAGAAACATAACTTGAAATCTCATTCATATATATAGTGAAAGTAGTAGGCAAGCAAAGTAGTTTGCAGTAAAGGTAAATTACTCAAATATAAATGTAAATCGTTTTATAGTGGTTCGGTCGTTGTGACCTACATCCACTCCACCGTTTCCTCTTCCATCGAGGCCACCGGCATATACTAATGATCTTCTTTTAATGGACGAAGATCAACTATCCTTTTACACCCCTCTTCTCTTTTTCACAAGTTTAGGAGACAACATTTTACACGTACTCACTCCTCCCTAAACAAAATTCTAAACTTAGAACTAGAGAAGGGATCTCTCAAGTAATTGTTATAGTGTTTTCCCACTTTTAAGCTCTTTATGCTTGAGTGTTTTAACTAGGGATAAGAGGGGTATTTATAGGCTTTAAGTGGATTCAAACTTGGAGCCTAAAAAGGTCTCACCCCAAGTTTCCTAGGTCTTGGCGGTACCATCGCTTGCAACACTAACACTGAGCAATACCACTGCCTACAGCACTGACACTAGGTGGTACCACCGCTTAGTCTGACGGTATCACCATCGACAGCCTCGGAAACTAAGTTTGGGCGGTACAACCGCCCAGACTGATGGTACTATTGAATCTCGGATTTTGATGATAAAGTCAATTGTCATTTTGTTATCTAATCCATATGTTGAGATAAGTGTGCAAGATTAACTATGATGGCAGTAAAACATGCAGCAGGTGTTGCGCCAGAGTCAAGACCAAGATCACGTTGGGGGTTCGAGAGTTTGATGGAAGTCCGGATAGTCATCAGAGGTTCTATAGGAACAAATCCGAGAAGTCCAGGAGCTTGCCAAAGAAGCTCATCGGAACTCACCAAGAGGATCATCACAAGTCCAGGAGTTTGCCGAAAGTCCGCCGGAGCATCGCCGAGGGTTCGTCGGATGTTCGCCAGAAGTTCGTCGAAAGCTCGCCGAAAGAAATGATTGATGCACCAGAACACGAGTTGTAGTATTAATGTCTTAAATGTCGTAGTTAGCATGAAGATTAAGTTAGAAATGGGAAGTGATCCCATTAACTTAATCTGGGGCCAATTGAGCCATTGACAGACCCAAATTGGGCCGAATGGATCAGCCCATTCGGACCCAGATTTCCTGGCCGGTGGTGGCACCACCTAGAAGCTCGATCTTAGAGCGAAGTCAAGCGGTGGTACCACCCCTGTCAAGCAGTGGTACCACTTGAGCTCGGTCTGCGAGCGAAGTCAGGCGGTGGTACTGCCCCTATCAGGCGGTGGTACCACCTGAGCTCGGTCTCTGAGCAGTGTCAAGCGGTAGTACCGCCTAGTTTTGGCGATGGTATCGCTAAGACCTCGGAAATCCAAGAGATGACACTTTTAAGCTCCAAATTCAAACAAGTTGGGGGCCTATACAAATCTCACCCTTTCCTGCATGAAAGGAAACCAAAAGCTTGCATTTATTCTGAGAATTTGAGAACTTAAAAGTGTTGTAAAAAGTTGGAAGTTCTTCTCCCTCTTTTCTTCTAAGTTTTGATCATTCAAGAGAGGAGTGGAAATATGTAAGGGTTGTCTCCTAAGCCTATCAAAAGGAGTAAAGATATAAAATGTGGGTTGGCCTTCGCCTATTGAAGGAAGGCTTCTAGTGGATGTCGGTGACCTCATCGAAGGAGGAAGCCAAAAGTGGATGTTGGTCAAGATTGACCGAACCACTCTAAATCTTAGTTTGCATTTACATTCTCCTTTCTATCTTAATTGCAAATTGCCTCCATTGCTTTACTTCAACTATACTTTTGTTTGATCTTAAGTTAGAAGAACTTTTCGAAACGGTTTTCATCGAAAATGCTTTCATCATATAAACGTCATTTTAAACCAACGAAAGTTTTCCGTTACACTAATTCACCCAACCCCCCCACCCCTCTTAGTGCTCTTGATCCTAACAATTAGTATCAGAGCGGGGTTTACTCTCAATTATATTAAAACCCAAGAGAGATGGCATACATTGGAAACCAAGAGGGTCACTCTATTACACGTTCGCCTATGTTCAAGGGGACAGACTACACCTATTGGAAGACCCGAATGAAGATCTTCCTTATTTCCATAGATTTTAAACTTTGAAATATTGTTGAAAATAGATTTTCAAAGTCTTCTCTTCTAATGATCGATTGGAATGAATTGGAGAAAAAGACTTTCGCTCTTAATGCAAAGGCTATGAATGCCTTATTTTGTGCGCTTGATAAAAACGAGTTCAATCGTGTTTCAATTTGTGAAACTGCATTTGATATTTGGCATATACTCGAAGTGACTCACGAAGGCACAAGTAGAGTGAAAGAGTCAAAAGTCAATCTTTTAGTACATTCTTATGAACTTTTAAGAATGAAATCAAGCAAGACCATAGGCGACATGTACTCCCATTTCACGGATGTCGTCAATGATCTAAAAGGACTCGGTAAAAGTTTTTCGGATTTTGAGCTCGTCAATAAAATTCTAAGATCCCTTCCAAAGAGTTAGGACCCTAAAGTCACTGCTATTCAAGAGGCTAAAGATTTAAACAACTTCCCTCTTGAAGAATTAATCATGTCATTAATGACCTACGAAATGACTTGCAAAGCTCATGAAAAGCAAGAAGACATCCTTCCAAAGAACACGAAGAATATGACACTTAGAACTCTAGAAGACCACTTGAGAGAAAACTCAAGTGATGAGGACTTTGTCGACGACTTGGCACTTCTAACAAGAAAATTTAAAAAAAATTATTAAAAGAAATAAATTTAAAAATGATACTAAAAATAAACTTGAACCCAAAAAGGACCAAGTTATTTGCTACGAATGCAAAAAGCTGGAAAACTATAAAAGTGATTATCTCAAAGCCAAGAAGAGAACACCAAAGAAGAAGACACTCAAAGCAACGTGGGATGACTCAAGCATGTCCGAAGTAGAGGAGTCCAACATCGATCAAGTTGCTCATTATGCCCTAATGGCCATCGGAGAGGAGATAACGAATTTAATTGATGTAGATTTATTATTTGATGAATTGTTAAATACTTTCCATGACTTGTTTGATGAATGCAAAACAATTAGTAGAAAATATAAATTGTTAAAAAAGGAGCATGATATTCTTATTAATAATTTCAATAAGTTAAAAACTGAACATAATGATAGTTTAGCTCCATGTATGAAATGTCATGATCTAGAAACTCTCCAAAAGGAGCACATGCTACTTAAGGATACCTTGAAGAAATTCGAGGTTGGTAGCAAGTATTTGAATATGATCCTTATAAATAAGGGTCACGTTCCTAAAAAAAATGGAATCAGATTTATGAGAAGTTCTCATCAAAACCCAACCACCTTCGTTAAAGGCCCTATCTTGCATGTATCGCATCAAAACAAATGTAACTTTTGTTGCAAATATGAACATAGAACTTATCATTGTCCATTCAAGAAAGTTAGTCTAAACAAATTGATTTGGGTTCCTAAAGGAACCATGATAAATTTCATGCAACATGATAAACAATTTATATCAGTTTTTGAAGCACCCAAAATTAATTGGATACCTAAAAATCATCCTTTCTTGTAGAAACATATACTATCACAAGCTAGGAGCAAGAGATAATACCTTGATAGTGGATGCTCAAGGCATATGACCAGAGATCCATCTCAATTCTCTAAGCTTGCTAGCATAGATGAAGGCTATGTCACCTTCGGAGACAACAACAAGGGTAAAATCATTGGCAAAGGAACCATAGGTAACAAATCCAACTTCTTTATTGAAGATGTTTTGTTAGTTTATGGTTTAAAATATAACCTCTTGAGCATTAGTCAATTGTGTGATAAAGGATATATTGTCAAATTTGAATCTAATACTTGCATCATTGAACAACCACACAAAAACACATCTATGATTGCATTAAAACAAAATAACATATACATCATTGACATCAATGATCTATATAATGAAATGTGTTTCTCGGTTTTGAATGACGATGCTTGGCTTTGGCATAGGAGATTAGGTCATGCTAGCATGAAACTAATCATTCAAATTTCATCCAAAGAACTTGTAAGAGGAATTCCTCATATCAAGTTCATCAAAGATAATGTGTGCGATGCTTGTCAATTAGGAAAACAAATTAAGGGTAGCTTCAAATCTAAGAACCAAATAAGCACCTCTAGACCCTTGCAATTGATCCATATGGACTTATCCAGACCAATCTCTACATCAAGCCTAAGAGGTAGCAAATACGCCTTTGTTATTATAGATGATTATAGTAGATACACATGGACTTATTTCTTAAAACATAAAAATAAATGCTTTAGATATTTCACCAAGTTTTGTAAACTTGTTCAAAATGAAAAGGGTTCTATGATTTCATCAATTAGAAGTGATCACAGTGGTGAATTTCAAAACCGTGATTTTCAAGAATTTTATGAATTTAATGGATACAATCACAACTTCTCTACTCCAAGAAATCCTCAACAAAATGGAGTAGTAGAAAGAAAAAATAGAAATTTATAAGAAATGACAAGAACCATGTTGAATGAACATAGCCTACCCAAATATTTTTGGGCCGAAGCCGTAAACACCGCATGCTATATTTTGAATAGAGTTCTAGTAAGATTCTTACTCACCAAAACTCCCTATGAGTTGTGGAATAACAAAAAACCTAATGTTTCATATTTTAAAGTTTTTGGGTGTAAGTATTTTATCTTGAATGAAAAAGATGCCTTAGAAAAATTTGATGCTAAATCTGATAAAGGAATTTTTCTTGGTTATTCTTCGGTTTCTAAAGCTTTTCGTATCTTTAATAAAAGAACCTTAATTATAGAAGAATCCATTCATGTTATTTTCAATGAGATTTCTGAAATCAAGAAAAATGATTTTAATGATGATATTAATTTTGATTCTTTGAATTTAAATGAAACCCCTTCTCCAACTAGTAACTTGGATGCATCCACTTCCAAAACATCCTTACCCAAGGATTGGAAGTATGTAGATGCTCATCCTAAGGAGCTAATCTTAGGAGACACATCTAAGGGGGTTCAAACATGTTCTTCTCTTAAAAATTTTTGTGCCAACACCGCTTTTTTCTCCCAAATTGAACCTAAATGTATTGACGATGTCATGAAAGATGATTCATGGATTATCGCAATGCAAGATGAGTTAAATCAATTTGAGAAAAATGAGGTGTGGAAGCTTGTTCCTAGGCCAAATGACTATTTAGTTATTGGTACTAAATGGGTCTTTAGAAACAAGTAAGATGAATATGATATCATGGTTAGAAACAAGGCTAGATTAGTGGCCAAAGGTTTCAACCAAGAAGAAAGTAAACTTTCGGTCTTGTGGCTCGATTAGAAGCCTTAAGGATGCTCCTTGCCTATGCTAGTAATAATAATTTTAAGTTGTTTCAAATGGATGTTAAAAGTGCTTTTCTTAATGACTTTATTTTCGAAGAAGTTTATGTTGAACAACCTCCTTGATTTGAAAATAATAGCCTCCCTAATCATGTGTTTAAATTAACTAAAGCTCTCTATGGTTTAATACAAGCCCCAAGGGCTTGGTATGAGAGACTTAGTTCTTTTCTTATTGAAAATAATTTCTCAAAAGGTAAGGTCGAATCTATATTGTTTATCAAAAAATTTGAAAATAATTTTCTCATTGTTCAGATTTATGTTGATGATATTATTTTTGGTTCTACGAACGAATCTCTTTGTGAATCTTTTGCTAAAACTATGAGCCTTGAATTTGAAATGAGTTTGATGGGAGAATTAACTTTCTTCTTAAGCTTACAAATTAAACAACTAAGTAATACCATCTTTATTAGTCAAACTAAATATGCTTTAAATTTGCTAAAAAGATATAATATTGATAGCTCAAAAGCTATCAACACTCCTATAAGCACCTCCACTAAGTTATAAATTGATGAAAGTGGAGAAAGCTTCGACCCAAAAACTTACAGGGGTATGATAGGAAGTTTACTTTACCTCACTACAACTAGACCAGATATCATATTTAGTGTAGGACTTTGTGCTAGGTTTCAATCGAACCCTTAGATATCTCATCCCAAAGCAGTTAAAAGAATATGTAGATATCTTAAAGGTACTACAAATCTAAGATTATGGTATCCAAAAATTAAGAATTTTGGGTTAATTGCTTATGCTGATACGGATTTTACTGGGTGTAGACAAGATAGAAAAAGCACATCAGGAACATATCAATTCTTGGGATATGCCCTTGTTTCCTAG
Source organism: Musa acuminata AAA Group (assembly GCF_036884655.1). Lineage (NCBI taxonomy): Eukaryota > Viridiplantae > Streptophyta > Magnoliopsida > Zingiberales > Musaceae > Musa > Musa acuminata. Next base: position 17,363,485 of record NC_088350.1, read on the forward strand.
TCATCTAAGAAACAAAACTTGGTTGCACTATCAATAACCAAAGCTGAGTATATTGTAGCTAGTGCATGCTATGCACAAGTTGTGTGGATGTAAAACACCTTAGAAGATTATAAAGTTTATCTTAAAAATATTCTCATTAAATGTGATAACACAAGTGCAATATGTTTAACAAAGAATCTCATTCAACACTCAAGAATAAAATATATTGATATTAGACATCACTTTATATGAGATTATATCACTAATCATGATGTAATTATAGAGTTTATTGATACTAAACAATAACTAGCTGATATTTTTATAAAGCCTTTAAGTGAAGAACAATTTGATTTCATTAGAAGAGAATTAGGAATGTTGATGTGTCCGAATGCATGAACTTATTAAATTTATTTTTCGGACTTTCTTGATTCAATGATCAATCACTTAATTACTATGATGAGAATTTTACACGATTACATGCCTTAATAACATGTTGAAAATTATGTGTTTTGGATGCAAAACTTCCAGGATGATGAGCATGTTTTACCTTCATAATTGTGTTTGAAAATCCATAGCAAAACCTTGTCCAAATGAATGAATGTGTTAAATTTCACTTTCGGACTTTCTTGATCATAACAATACATGATTTAGTATTTCTCTTCCAGACTTAATGTAGCTTTTATAAGCCTATGTCATATCAAGTTTGTTTCATATCATTGATTTTTGACATATAGAATCAATTAACAAATGCATCTCTCATAGATTTACCTTGTGAAAAATATTTTTTTGAGAAATGGATTTGATGAAATGATTCATTCTTATGAATTCCTTCTTGATGAAGGAAAATTTTTAAAATAAATTATGATTTAATCTCTTATCATTTTAACTTCATTCAAGTAAGTTCACAATGGCTTTCCTCCTTCATGCAAAACGTTAATGACAAATAAAAGAGAAGAAGTAATGAAATCTATCTTCATATCATGTTTGCTTGAAAAATTTATATAATTGGTATCCTATCACTTATTATTGAAAAATGATATGAACCTTTTTATGACATGAATCATTACCACACTTATGCTTAAAATTTGCTTAAATCGTTCTCCTTTTTGCTGATGACAAAGGGGGAGAAATATGTGATAAATTGATGATAGAATTGCTATAAATGTCATATTTGCATTATGTTAAGATATCAAAAGCTTGCATCGTAATTTTATAATATTTATATCTTAAAATATGTGGTAAATTAATGATAGAATTGCTATACACATGAAACGTTTGCATTAATGAAAAGATATCTAGAGTTTATATTGCAATTTTACAATGTTGATATCTTGCCATGTGATGAAATGCTATGATTGCTATACACTTGAAATGTTTGCATTGTGTTCAGATACCAAGAGCTTACATCGTAATTTTACAATGTCGATATCTTACCATACGATGAATTGCTACAATTGCTATCTTTCATATTTGAAATGTAAGATGTGAAAATGGATGTCAAGCCTTGACATCATTTTCACAGATATACATCATGATAGGAATCATGATGGGAGTATTGATAAGGTTAAATGAACTTAACTTATCAATATGTCTCTTAAATTCAAATGCTTTGAATTCAAGAATGACTTATCTCAAGTATGGCATATAGATAGGGGGAGTTAATGTTAACTACGTCATCAATTGATTGTCATCATCAAAAAGGGAGAGATTGTTGAATATCGGATTTTGATGATGAAATCAATTGTCATTTGATTATCTAATCCATATGTTGAGATAAGTGTGCAGGATTAACTATGATGACAGTAAGACATGCAGCAAGTGTTGCGCTGGAGTCAAGACCAAGATCACGTTGGGGGTTCGAGAGTTCGATGGAAGTCCAAACGGTCCTCAGAGGTTCTACGGGAACAAATTCGAGAAGTCTAGGAGCTTGCCAAAGAAGCTCATCGGAACTTGCCAAAAGGATCGTTGTAAGTCCAGGAGTTTACCGAAAGTCTACAGGAGCATCGCCGAGGGTTCGTCGGATGTTCGTCGGAAGCTCGCTAGAAGAAGCGATTGATGTACCGAAACACGAGTTGTAGTATTAATGTCTTAAACATCATAGTTAGCATAAATATTAAGTTAGGAATGGGAGGTGATCCCATTAACTTAATCTGGGGCCAATTGGGCCCTTGATAGACCCAAATTGGGCCGAATGGATCAGCCCATTTAGACCCAGATTTCCTGACTAGCGGTGGCACCGCTAGGGCCAGCGATGGCACAGCCCAGAAGCTCAGTCTCCGAGTAAAGTCAAGCAGTGGTACCGCCCTTGTCGGGCGGTGGTACCGCCTGAGCTCGGTCTCCGAGCAGTGTAAGGCAGTAGTACCACCCAATTCTGGGGGTGGTATCGCTAGGACCCCGAAAATCCGGGAGATGACACTTTTGAGCTCCAAATTCTAACCAGTTGGGAGCCTATATAAACCCCACCCTTTCTTGCATGAAAGGGCACCAAAAGCTTATATTTATTCTGAGAATTTGAGAGCTTAAAAGTGTTGCAAAAGGCTAGAAGTTCTTCTCCCTCTTTTCTTATAAGTTTTGATCATTCAAGAGGAGTGAAAATCTATAAGGGTTGTCTCCTAAGCCCGTCAAAAGGAGTAAAGCTGTAAAAGGTGTTGAATCTCGTATTTTGATGATGAAACTACTTGATAATATGTTTATGATTTAATCTATATTTTGAGTAATGCAGGATGCTTCGATCAAGATGAGATAATTAAAGCAGGAAAATCATGTTGGGCCGGAGGAACATGTTAGAAGATTGGACGTCGGGCCGGTGGATCGGTCGACGTATCGATTGAAGGCTTCAGCTATGGATTCGGGTATGGGCCAAGAAGAGCGGAGATTGTGCCAAGGATATCGGAGTTGCAGAGTCAACTGGCCGATTGGGCAATAGGCCGCAAGAGAGGACGATGCGCCGAAGAATTGAACGAAGCGTCGAGGGACCAATGACATACCGGACAACTTGATTAGATGCTTAGGATTAATTGTCTAGATCAAAGTGTGTTTTACATGTGCAGGATTAACTACGATAGCTTGAAGACATAAAGCAAGTTTACTGGAGTCAAGTTTGATGGGTGTTTGAGAGTCCACCGAAAGTCTGAAGAATCGTCAGAAGTGCTACCGGAACCAACTGAGAAAGAATCGGGGACTTGCCGAAGTTTTTGGAAGTCCACCAGAAAGATCGTTGGAGGTTTGCGGAGATCACCGAGAAGGTTCGGATACTTACCAAAGACTCGTTGAACTCACCACAAGACCGGGAGCTTGTTGGGAGTCCGTTGAAAGAAATCCGAGGGTGTATCGGAAGTCTGCCGGAAAGCTCGTCGGAAGGAAACTTGATGTTGCCAGTTAAAAATTTGTTTAGTTCTATGTCTTAATATCATAGTTTGCATATAATTTGGGTTAAGATTAAGGTTAATCCTATAACCTGGTTAGGAGCCAATTGGGCTTGAGTTTGGACTGTTTGGGCCAAGTTTGGAGCCCAACCAGTGATCTGGAATAGTCCAGGCAGTGGCACCACCCAGAACCCGAGAGGTCCGGCAGTGGCACCGTCAGACTGGGCGGAGGCACTGCTAGTACACTTAGTGTCACACTAATAGGCGGTGGCACCGCCAACACCGGGAACCCAAAAGTAATTCAAATTTGGAGCCCAAATTTGAATCCTCTTGGGGCCTATAAATACCCCTCAATTCTCAATAGAGATAACACCTTTTTGAGAAGTTAGAAATTGAGAAAAAACTTTAGCAAAGTTTTGTTTCCAATAGCTTAAGTGTTTGCCTCCCTCTTTCTCTTTGAAAAATCTGTAAGAGTGTGAACCACTTGTAGAAAGGTTGTAAGAGGGATATTTGATCCTTGTCCTTTATAGTGATTTGCTAGTGGAAGTTAGGAGCCTCATCGAAGAAGGCTTTGCAAGTGGATGTAGGTCATTTGACCGAACCACTTTAAATTGCGATGTTTCTTGAATGTGTGAGTGTTTAACTTACTGAAACATTTATTTAATTAGCAGCAAACTTTCGGTTTTCATCTCCTTCCTTTACTCGAGCTATTTTTACTAAGTCATCCTTCGTCGAATCGAAATCTCTACACATTTACGAAATCAATTTCAAACTTATAAGTTTCAATCCACTGCACTAATTCACCCCCCCCCTCTCACCGCCGCCCCCCCCCCCCCTCTTAGTGCCACTCTGATCCTAACAAAAGGGTGGTTGGCCTTCGCCTATTGAAGGAAGGCCTCTAGTAGATGTTAGTGACCTCATCGGAGGAGGAAGCCAAAAGTGGATGTAGGTCAAGATTGACCAAACCACTCTAAATCTCAGTTTGCATTTACATTCTGCTCTCTATCTTAACTGCAAACTGCCTCCGTTGCTTTACTTCAACTATAATTTTGTTTGATCTTAAGTTGAAAATTTTTTCGAAACGGTTTTCATCGAAAACGCTTTCATCGTACAAACGTCGTTTTAAACCAACGAAAGTTTTCTGCTGCACTAATTCACCCTCCCCCTCTTAGTGCTCTTGATCCTAATAGGTACCATCACCTGACATAGTCTCGGAGATTGTGCCACGATGGTTCTACCTATTGGGTCATTATTTGGGTCTTCCACTTGGCCCAACACAGCTCAAACATAGGCCTAGTTGGCCTCTAATTGAGTTAGCCTAATTACATTCTAAATCGACTCAATTAGACTATAAACTAACTTGATCTAGACATAATCAATTACAAGAAAATCCTATGCTGTCCGGCATGTCATTGGTTCTTCTAGCGCTTCATCCGATCTTTCGGCGCATTGTCCACTCCTTCGGCGTATTGCCCAATCAACATGTTGTCTTCTTGCAATATCCGATCTCCTTGGTACAATATATGATCTTCTTGGCCCAATGCCCGAATTCACAAATGGAAGCCTTCTGTCGACACGTTGACCGATCCTCCGGCCCGACGTCCAATCTTCTGACATGTTTGCTTTGGCCCAACATTCGATTCTTCCTGCTTTAATCGATTTACTTTTTCTGATCGAAGCTAGTCTTGTGTTCACTTTGTTGAATCTAATATTTTGATGATGAAACCACTTGATATGTGTTTATGATTTAATCTGCGTTTTGAGTGATGCAGGATGCTTCGATCAAGATGAGACAATTAAAGCAGGAGGAATTGACGTTGCGTTGGAGGAGATCAAGTTAGGATATTGGACGGCAGAATGCTTCGGACGTCGGGCATCGGGCCAATGAGAGCGAAAATGCGCCAAGGATATCAAGGTTGTAGAATTGCGCCAAGGACAATGCGCTGAAGAATCGGATGAAGCGCCAACCAATGACGTGCCGAGCAATAGAATGTCAATTCGCATTGTAATAATTGTCTAGATCGGAGTAGACTTTTGGTTTGTGTGTGCAGGATTAACTACGATAACGATGAAGACATAAAGTGCTGGAGTCAAGCGCGAAGGATTCGTTGGGAGTTCGAGAGTCTGACAAAAGTCCGAAGGTTCATCGGGAATGCTGTCGGAACTAGTCGAGAATGAGTAGGGAGCTTGCCGATTGGTTTTTCGGAAGCTCGCGCAGAAGGTTCATTGGAAGTTTGCGGAGCTCACCGAGAAAGATCGGAGCTTGCCAAAGAAGCTCGTCAGAACTCGCCAAGATCAAATCGTGAAGTCTAGGAGCTTGCCGGGAGTCCGCAGAATAGTTTCCGAGAGTTTATCGGAAGACCGCCAGAAGTTCTCCGGAAGCTCGCCGGAAAAAGTCTTGACTTATGGACTTTGTAATAGCTTAGGAAATGTCTTTAAATTCATAGTTAGCATGTTAATTAAGATTAGGATTAGGTGTTAATCCTATAAACCAAGTAGGGGCCAATTGGGCCCGAGTTCGGACTGGTTTGGGCCAAGTTTGGAGCCCAACCAGTGAGCTGAAATAGTGTAGGCGGTGGCACCGCCCATAACCCAAGAACTGAGCGATGGCATCGCTAGACTAAGTGGTGGCACCGCCCAACACCCGAGAGGTCGGGCGGTGGCACCGCTAGCCTCGGAAACCCAAGAGAATTCAAAATTTGGAGCCCAAATTTGAATCCTCTTGGGGCCTATAAATACCCCTCAATTCTTAGCAGAGAACAGAACTTTTGGAAAAGCAATAGATTTGAAAAAGAGTCTTAGCAAAGTCTTTAGCAAGTCTTGTTTTCAATTGCTTGAGTGTTCACCTCCTTCTTTCTCTTTGAAAATTTGTAAGAGAGTGAACCAGTTGTAAAAGGTTATAAGAGGGGTATTTGTCCTTCCCCTTCAAAGTGATTTGCTAGTGGAAGTTGGAAGCCTCATCGAAGAAGGCTTCGCAAGTGGATGTAGGTCACATGACCAAACCACTATAAATCGGTTTACGTATATCTTATTGTCATTTATATTACTGCAAACCATCTTCACTTTGATGCTCTACTTCTTTGTGTCCTTCTTACGTATGCTTTCAAGTTAAAACGCAATAGAAATGGTTTCAAACGAAACGTTGCTTTTATTGTATGAAGTTTCCGAAAGTGTTTAAATCGTCAAAAGTTTATCGTACTTTACCGCTGCACTAATTCACCCCCCCCCCCTCTTTGTGCCGCTCTGATCCTAACAATTGGTATCAGAGCCACGGTTTTCTACTTTGGTTTAACACCCAAATAGAAATGGCTCTTTACGGCTTTCAAGAGGGTCATTCTCTCATTCGTCCTTCCTTTTTCAATGGGACGGACTACACTTATTGGAAAACTCGAATGAGAGTTTTCTTACTTTCTTTGGATTTGAATTTATGGCACATAGTCAAAAATGGATTTGAAATGTCTTCTCTTCCAATGAACCATTGGAATGATTTGGAGAAAAAGATATTTTCTTTAAATGCAAAGGCTATGAATGCCTTATTTTGCGCTTTGGACAAAAATGAGTTCAATTTGATTTCTAAATGCGAAATGACTTTTGATATTTGGCAAACACTTGAAATCACGCACGAGGGAACTAGTAGTGTCAAAGACTCGAAAGTTAACATTTTATTGCATGATTTTGAGCTTTTTCGAATGCAACCAAGCGAGACTATAGGCGACATGTACAGCCGTTTCACGGATGTCATCAATAATCTAAGAGTTCTTGGGAAATCTTTTTTGAATTTTGATCTCATAAGCAAGATCTTAAGATCCCTTCCAAAAAGGTGGGATCCTAAAATAACTATAATACAAGAAACAAAAGATTTAAATATTTTTCCATTTGAAGAACTAATTGGTTCGTTGATGACATATGAAATGGTGCATAATACACATGATGAACATGATGAACAAAATCACCTTCCAAAGAACATGAAGGATTTGGAACTCCGGACAAATGAATATCACTTGAGCGATGACTCAAGTGATGAGGACAATGATGAACTTAAACTTCGAACACTAAATCTTAATAAGTTTATTAAACAAAAATCTAAAATAAACAATAAACTTGAACCGAGGAAGAGGCGAAAGAAGAGGAAGGCAACCAAGGATGAATCAAAAACTTCTAAAGGTGAAACAACGAATTAGGCTTTGACGAGCTTCGACTACAAGGTAAGTAACTCAAGTCTCTTGAATTATTTTGAAATTACATAATACTTTTCATGAGTTATTTTTAATTTAGTTTAGGATTAATTTTCTTAAAAATTACACAAAATTAAAAAAAATAGAAATCATGCTAATCATTCTAGTAATTTTGAAAATAATCATGAAAATTATATGTTTATGATAAACAAAATGATTTTGATTAAAAATGCATTATGAAATACGATATCATGCCTAATAAATTTATTTATTTAAGCTATGCATGATGATGATGAGTTTTGGGTAATTTATAGTTTATTGATTATTGATGATTTCCATAATGATCTTTTACGATTTATGGATTACCGATTTATACCATGATGAAAGTTGCTTTCGAAAATGATGCATGGCTTTTGTATGCAAACTAAGCATGAAAAGATAGATTCACCTAAAAAGAAAAATGTATGACTACAATAAATAAAAAATGATTTTGGTTGAAAATTCTTTATACTCAATGAAACCATCATTGATGAATATGCTTTATGTTTAATAGTTTCTTTGGCCTATATGCTCTATCATGATAAATATTTTGAAAATAAATGAAATCATGTTTGATTTGAAATAATGCATAATGATCATGCTTAATGATACATTGTTTGATTTGACATAAAAGTAGCTTTAAAAAATGATGTATGTTTTGATTTGACATAAATGAAATAGGCATGCTTATGTGAAATATTGAAGTGTCATGCTTGACAATTGTATACTTAATGATGCATAAAGTTGTAATGAAAATATTAATATTTTGATACAATGATTTGACGATTTTATGCATGACATTGTAAAGTTATATATAATGATGCATAATGATGAAATTGTGTAATAAAAATATTAAACATTTGGAAACCAAGTTTTAGTCATGCATATTGATCATGCTTAATAAATTTCGAAATTATGCATAATGAATCTTAAGATTTATGGATTATTGATTTTTTTACCATAATGAAAGTACCTTATTGATCTTTGTTGTCATAAATCTTACTCTTTCAGTTTTAAACATGATACATGTTTTTATTTGGCATAAATGAAACAAAATCATTTGTTTTGAAACAATCGAAAAGAGGAAAACATTCTTGAAAATTATTTTGCTCAATCTTATTGATTTTGATGAATCCATTTGTATCATCTTTGTGAATCTCTTGAATTTTGATAATGATTTTGATGATTTAAATTTGAATAATTTTTTATCGAAATCATGATCTTGATCTCTTGAAATTTATAACATGAAATCCTTTATGAATCAAGATTGTTTTCTAAATAAAGGAGATTTGTCGAAATGTTTCATAGTCTTTTAGTATTCATGATCTTGATAATTATGTTTTGAAACTTTATGTAAACCAAGAATGTTCATCATGATTCTCTCTTTGAATATTTAAAGAGGAGAATTTTCTAGATGAATCATGATTTTGATGATTGAATATTTGATGTGCATGAATTGAGATCTTCCTCTCCTACTATTCTTTTTTCTATTCACCAAAAGGAAGACTAATTCTAATAAACCATGATATGCTATATGAATTTTATTGTATTCAGGAAGTAATATCTCATCACTAATTTTTGTTTATATTCCATCATGTGATGATATGAATGTATGAAACACTTATGATACGATTTTTTATACAATTCCATGTATTCGTGAAAAATTTATCTCATCACCCAATTAATTCCTCTTGATACTCCTAATGTGATGAAGTGAAATTATGCATGAAATACAAATGGGGAGAAGTTTTGATCATGCATGGTAGGATATAATTTGACAAATTGATACCATCATGATATGAAACATTTATGATTTGTAACGATGTATGCAATACTTGAGCCTTCTAATTATGATGTGATGTATTACATATGATGTAAATCATGATTTAAAATACTAAGAGTTGTTGCTAAAATTATGTATTATAAATATTGATTTAATGTTTTGTATCATGAATACTCTAAATGATAAATGTTTGGTATCATGATCAAAATGTTGACAAATAGTTAAAAATTTTAGTATCATGTACGATATCCTCATAATGTTGATCGATTTATTCAATATCGTATATGAATGAATATAAGGTTTTTGAAAACGTGCATATTCTAATTTGAAAATATGATGATGCACAAATAAGATTGATACTTACCTTTGTCATAATTGATATAAAGGGTCTTCCCTTCTTTTTGACAATGACAAAGGGGGAGATAGCTAGCTTGCATGAGTCAAGAAGATGCAAAAACTTGATTGCTAGCTTGCCTATCTTAAGTAGCAAAGATTGCTAACTTGCTTATTTCAAGAAGCAAAAGTTGTCTTCTTGAACATCACTATCTTACCTATCTCAAGAAGCAAGACTTGCAACCTGCACATTATAATAGGATGCAAGAATCGATAGCTTACACACTTCAACAAGAAAGCTATCTTGTATTTGCTTTCAAAATTTTTGCTAGCTTGTATGTTGCAAAACTTGCTCACTTTTTCAAACTCTTTGCTAGCTTTTACTTTGTAAAGGAAGCGAAAATAACACTTCTCAAAAGAGAAGAAAGAACTTACTATCTTGAACATCACAAAAATTTGCTACCATGCATGATGTAAAATTTGCTACGATCACTATCTCAAAAGAGTTGCTATCTCAAAAAAAAAAAAAGCAAATGTGCTATCTTGCCTATCTTAAAATACAAAACATGCTAGCTTGTCACGGAAGCAAAACTGCTAGCTCAAACATTGCAAAGGAAGCAAAAATTTGCTAGCTTGTAACTTGCATATCATAAAAATTGCTAGCTTGTAGTCTAAAGAGAAGCAATTAGTTGTTATCTCAAGAAAAACAAACATGCTAAACTTACACATCTTTAATTGCTAGATTTCATGATGATAAAATTTGATACTATGTTTTTCATATAATGTATGAAAAATTTTATCTCTAAACACATAAGAGTAGGAACTTCTCCTTTTTGTTGATGACAAAGGGGGAGAAGTATGATGACATGACATGTTATGCATAAGTTTATGATGACATTTGCTTGGATTCTTGAATCCAAGAGTTTCTATCAATAAGCCATATTGATAGGGGGAGTTTGTTTAAACTCCGGGAGTTAAGGTTAACTCCGTCATCAAGTGTTTGTCATCATCAAAAAGGGGGCGATTGTTGAATCTCATATTTTGATGATGAAACCACTTGATATATGTTTATAATTTAATCTATGTTTTGAGCGATGCAGGATGCTTCGATCAGCATGAGACAATTAAAGCAGGAGGAATTGACGTTGCGCCGGAGGAGATCACGTTAGGATATTGGACGGCAGAACGCTTCGGACGTCGGGCATCGGGCCAAGGAGAGCGGAATTGCACCAAGGATATCAGGGTTGTAGTATTGCGCCAAGGACGATACGCTGAAGAATCGAATGAAGCGCCAACCAATGACGTTCCGAGCAATAGAATGTCACTTCACGTTGTAATAATTGTCTAGATCGGAGTAGAGTTTTGGATTGTGTGTGCAGGATTAACTACGATAACGATGAAGACATAAAGTGAAACAAAGTGCCGGAGTCAAGCGCGAAGGATTCGTTGGGAGTTCGAGAGTCTGACGGAAGTCCGAAGGTTCATCGGGAATGCTGCCGGAACTAGCTGAGAATGAGTAGGGAGATTGCCGAAGGGTTTTTCGGAAGCTCGCCGGAAGGTTCGGTGGAAGTTCACGGAGCTCACCAAGAAAGATCAAAGCTTGCCAAAGAAGCTCGTCAGAACTCGCCAAGATCAAATCATGAAGTCTAGGAGCTTGCTGGGAGTCCGCAGAATGGTTTCCAAGAGTTTATCGGAAGACCACCGGAAGTTCGCCGGAAGCTCGCCGGAAAAAGTCTTGACTTACGGACTTTGTAATAGCTTAGGAAATGTCTTTAAATTTATAGTTAGCACATTAATTAGGGTTAGGATTAGGTGTTAATCCTATAAACCAAGTAGGGGCCAATTGGGCCCGAGTTTGGACTGGTTTGGGCCAAGTTTGGAGCCCAACCAGTGAGCTGAAATAGTGTAGGCGGTGGCACTACCCAGAACCCGAGAACTGAGCGGTGGGATCGCTGGACTGAGCGGTGGCACCGCCCAACACTAGAGAGGTCGGGCGGTGGCACCGCTAGCCTCGGAAACCCAAGAGAATTCAAAATTTGGAGCCCAAATTTGAATCCTCTTGGGGCCTATAAATAACCCTCAATTCTCAGCAGAGAATAGAACTTATGGAAAAGCAATAGATTTGAAAAAAAGCCTGAATTCAACTGCTTGAGTGTTCACCACCTTCTTTCTCTTTGAAAATTTGTAAGAGAGTAAACCAGTTGTAAAAGTTTGTAAGAGGGGTATTTGTCCTTCCCTTTTAAAGTGATTTGCTAGTGGAAGTTGGGAGCCTCATCGAAGAAGGCTTCGCAAGTGGATGTAGGTCGCATGACCGAACCACTATAAATCGGTTTGCGTTTATCTTATTGTCATTTATATTACTACAAACCATCTTCACTTTGATGCTCTACTTCTTTGTCTCCTTCTTACGTATGCCTTCAAGTTAAAACACAGTTGAAACGGTTTCAAACGAAACGTTGCTTTTATCGTACGAAGTTTCCGAAAGTGTTTAAATCGTCAAAAGTTTATCGTACTTTACCGCTGCACTAATTCACCCTCCCCCTCTTAGTGTCGCTCCGATCCTAACAATTGGTATCAGAGCTACAGTTTTCTACTTTGGTTTAACACCCAAATAGAAATGGCTCTTTACGGCTTTCAAGAGGGTCACTCTCTCATTCGTCCTCCCTTTTTCAATGGGACGGACTACACTTATTGGAAAACTCGAATGAGAGTTTTTTTACTTTCTTTGGATTTGAATTTATGGCACATAGTCGAAAATGGATTTGAAATGTCTTCTCTTCCAATGAACCATTGGAATGATTTGGAGAAAAAGATGTTTTCTTTAAACGCAAAGGCTATGAATGCCTTATTTTGCGCTTTGGACAAAAATGAGTTCAATCATATTTCTACATGCGAAACGGCTTTTGATATTTGGCAAACACTTGAAATCACGCACGAGGGAACTAGTAGAGTGAAAGACTCGAAAGTTAATATTTTATTGCATGATTTTGAGCTTTTTCGAATGCAACCAAGCGAGACTATAGGCGACATGTACAGCTGTTTCACGGATGTCGTCAATAATCTAAGAGTTCTTGGTAAATCTTTTTTGAATTTTGATCTCGTAAGCAAGATCTTAAGATCCCTTCCAAAAAGGTGACATCCTAAAATAACCATAATAAAAGAATCAAAAGATTTAAATATTTTTCCACTTGAAGAACTAATTGGTTCGTTGATGATATATAAAATGGTGCACAATACACATGATGAACATGATGAACAAAATCACCTTCCAAAGAACAGAAAGGATTTGGAACTCCGGACAAATGAATACCACTTGAGCGATGACTCAATTGATGAGGACAATGATTAACTTGAACTTCGAACACTAAATCTTAATAAGTTTATTAAATAAAAATCTAAAATAAACAATAAACTTGAACAGAGGAAGAGGCCAAAGAAGAGGAAGGCAACCAAGGATGAATCAAAAACTTCCAAAGGTCAAACGGCGAATTGGGCTTTGACGAGCTTCGACTACAAGGTAAGTAACTCAACTCTCTTGAATTATTTTGAAATTACATAATACTTTTCATGAGTTATTTTTAATTTAGTTCAGGATTAATTTTCTTAAAAATTATATGAAAATAAAAAAAATTAGAAATCATGCTTATCATTCTAGTAATTTTGAAAATAATCATGAAAATTATATGTTTATGATAAACAAAATAATTTTGATTAAAAATGCCTTATGAAATATGATATCATGCCTAATAAATTTATTTTTTGAAGCTATGCATGATGATGATGAGTTTTAGGTAATTTATTGTTTATTGATTATTGATGATTTCCATAATGATCTTTTACGATTTATGGATTATCGATTTATACCATGATGAAAGTTGCTTTCGAAAATGATGCACGACTTTTGTATGCAAACTAAGCATGAAAAGATAGATTCACCTAAAAAGAAAAATGTATGACTACAACAAATAAAAAATGATTTTGGTTGAAAATACTTTATACTCAATGAAACCATCATTGATGAATATGCTTTATGTTTAATAGTTTCTTTGGCCTATATGCTCTATCATGATAAATATTTTGAAAATAAATGAAATCATGTTTGATTTGAAGTAATGCATAATGATCATGCTTAATGATGCATTTTTTGATTTGACATAAAAGTGGCTTTAAAAAATGATGTATGTTTTGATTTGACATAAATGAAATAGGCATGCTTATATGAAATATTGAAGTGTCATGCTTGACAATTGTATACTTAATGATGCATAAAGTTGTAATAAAAATTTTAATATTTTAATACTATGATTTGATGATTTTATGCATGACATTGTAAAGTTATATATAATGATGCATAATGATGAAATTGTGTAATAAAAATATTAAACATTTTGAAACCATGTTTTAGTCATGCATATTGATCATGCTTAATAAATTTCAAAATTATGCATGATGAATCTTATGATTTATGGATTATTGATTTTTACTATAATGAAAGTACCTTATTGATGTAATAAATCTTACTCTTTCAGTTTTAAACATGATACATGTTTTTATTTGGCATAAATGAAACAAAATCATATGTTTTGAAATAATCGAAAAGAGGAAAACATTCTTGAAAATTATTTTGCTCAATCTTATTGATTTTGATGAATCCATTTGTATCATCTTTGCGAATCTATTGAATTTTGATAATGATTTTGATGATTTAAATTTGAATAATTTTTTATAGAAATCATGATCTTGATCTCTTGAAATTTATAACATGAAATCCTTTATGAATCAAGATTGTTTTCTAAATAAAGGAGATTTGTCGAAATGTTTCATAGTCTTTTAGTATTCATGATCTTGATAATTATGTTTTGAAACTTTATGTAAACCAAGAATGTTCATCATGATTCTCTCTTTGAATATTTAAAGAGGAGAATTTTCTAGATGAATCATGATTTTGATGATTGAATATTTGATGTGTATGAATTGAGATCTTGCTCTCCTACTATTCTTTTTGCCATTCACCAAAAGGAAGACTAATTCTAATAAACCATGATATGCTATATGAATTTTATTGTATTCATGAAGTAATATCTCATCACTAATTTTTGTTTATATTCCTTCATGTGATGATATGAATGTATGAAACACTTATGATATGATTTTTTATACAATTCCATGTATTTGTGAAATATTTATCTCATCACCCAATTAATTCCTCTTGATACTCCTAATGTGATGAAGTGAAATTATGCATGAAATACAAATGGGGAGAAGTTTTGATCATGCATGGTAGGATATAATTTGACAAATTGATACCATCATGAAATGAAACATTTATGATTTGCAATGATGTATGCAATACTTGAGCCTTCTAATTATGATTTGATGTATTACATATGATGTAAATCATGATTTAAAATACTATGAGTTGTTGCTAACATGATGTATTATAAATATTGATTTAATGTTTTGTATCATAAATACTCTAAATGATGAATGTTTGGTATCATGATCAAAATGTTGACAAATACTTAAAAATTTTAGTATCATGTACGATATCCTCATAATGTTGATCGATTTATTCAATATCGTATATGAATGAATATAAGGTTTTTAAAAATGTGCATATTCTAATTTAAAAATATAATGATGCACAAATAAGATTGATAATTACTTTTGTCATAATTGATGTAAAGGGTCTTCCCTTCTTTTTGACAATGACAAAGGGGGAGATAGCTAGTTTGCACAAGTCAAGAAGATGCAAAAACTTGATTGCTAGCTTGCCTATCTTAAGTAGCAAAGATTGCTAACTTGCATATTTCAAGAAGCAAAAGTTGTCTTCTTGAACATCACTATCTTACCTATCTCAAGAAGCAAGACTTGCAACCTGCACATTACAATAGGATGCAAGAATCGATAGCTTACACACTTCAACAAGAAAACTATCTTGTATTTGCTTTCGAAATTTTTGCTAGCTTGTATGTTGCAAAACTTGTTCACTTTTTCAAACACTTTGCTAGCTTGCACTTTGTAAAGGAAGCGAAAATAACACTTCTCAAAAGAGAAGAAAGAATTTACTATCTTGAATATCACAAAAATTTGCTACCATGCATGATGTAAAATTTGCTAAGATCACTATCTCAAAAGAGTTGCTATCTCAGAAAAAAAAAAAGCAAATGTGCTATCTTGCCTATCTCAAAATACAAAACATGCTAGCTTGTTACGGAAGCAAAATTGCTAGCTCAAACATTGCAAAGGAAGCAAAAATTTGCTAGCTTGCAACTTGCATATCATGAAAATTGTAGTCTAAAGAGAAGCAATTAGTTGTTATCTCAAGAAAAGCAAACATGCTAAACTTACGCATCTTTAATTGCTTGATTTCATGATGATAAAATTTGATACTATGTTTTTCATTCAATGTATGGAACTTTTTATCTCTAAACACATAAGAGTAGGAACTTCTCCTTTTTGTTGATGACAAAGGGGGAGAAGTATGATGACATGACATGTTATGCATACGTTTATGATGACATTTGCTTGGATTCTTGAATCCAAGAGTTTCTATCAATAAGCCATATTGATAGGGGGAGTTTGTTTAAACTCCGGGAGTTAAAGGTTCACTCCGTCATCAAGTGGTTGTCATCATCAAAAAGGGGGCGATTGTTGAATCTCATATTTTGATGATGAAACCACTTGATATGTGTTTATGATTTAATCTACATTTTGAGTAACGCAGGATGCTTCGATCAGGATGAGACAATTAAAGCTGGAGGAATTGACATTGCGCCGGAGGAGATCACGTCAGGATATTGGATGGCAGAACGCTTCGGGCGTCGGGCATCGGGCCAAGGAGAGCGGAATTGCGCTAAGGATATCAGGGTTACAGAATTGCGCCAAGGACGATGCGCTGAAGAATCGGACAAAGTGCCAACCAATGACGTGTCGAGCAATAGAATGTCAATTCGCGTTGTAATAATTGTCTAGATCGGAGTAGAGTTTTGGTTTGTGTGTGCAGGATTAACTATGATAACGATGAAGACATAAAGCGAAACAAAGTGCCGGAGTCAAGCGCGAAGGATTCATTGGGAGTTCGAGAGTCTGACGGGAGTCCGAAGGTTCATCGGGAATGCTGCCGGAACTAGCTGAGAATGAGTAGGGAGCTTGCCGAAGGGTTTTTCGGAAGCTCACCGAAAGGTTCGTTGGAAGTTCACAGAGCTCACCGAGAAAGATTGGAGCTTGCCAAAGAAGCTCGTCAGAACTCGCCAAGATCAAATCGTGAAGTCTAGGAGCTTGCCGGGAGTCCGCAGAATGGTTTCCTAGAGTTTATCGGAAGACCGCCGGAAGTTTATCGGAAGCTCGTCGGAAAAAGTCTTGACTTATGGACTTTGTAATAGCTTAAGAAATATCTTTAAATTCATAGTTAGCACATTAATTAGGGTTAGGATTAGGTGTTAATCCTATAAACCAAGTAGGGGCAAATTGGGCCCGAGTTTGGACTGGTTTGGGCCATGTTTGGAGCCTAACTATTGAGCTGAAATAGTGTAGGCGGTGGCACCGCCCAGAACCCGAGAACTGAGCGGTGGCACCGCTAGATTGAGTGGTGGCACCGCCCAACACCCGAGAGGTTGGGTGGTGGCACCGCTAGCCTCGGAAACCTAAGAGAATTCAAAATTTGAGCCCAAATTTGAATCCTCTTGGAGCTTATAAATACCCCTCAATTCTCAGCAGAGAATAAACTTTTGGAAAAGCAATAGATTTGAAAAAAAGCCTTAGCAAAGTCTTTAGCAAGTCTTGTTTTCAATTGCTTAAGTGTTCACCTCCTTCTTTCTCTTTGAAAATTTGTAAGAGAGTGAACCTGTTGTAAAAGAGGTTGTAAGAAGGGTATTTGTCCTTTCCCTTCAAAGTGATTTGCTAGTGAAAGATGGGAGCCTCATCGAAGAAGGCTTCGCAAGTGGATATAGGTCGCATGACCGAACCACTATAAATCGGTTTGCGTTTATCTTATTATCATTTATATTACTGCAAACCATCTTCACTTTGATGCTCTACTTCTTTGTCTCCTTCTTACGTATGCCTTCAAGTTAAAATGTAATCGAAATGGTTTCAAACGTAACATTGCTTTTATCGTATGAAGTATCCGAAAGTGTTTAAATCGTCAAAAGTTTATCGTACTTTACCGCTGCACTAATTCACCCCCCCCCCCCCCCTTAGTGCCGCTCCGATCCTAACACACTTAAACATAAATCAAATCATAAACACTATCAATTGGTTTCATTATCAAAATTCGAGATTCAATAATACCGATGCTGACTTTATTGGATTTAGAAGAGATAGAAAAAGTACATTTGGAACATGTTAACTCTTAGGTCATGCACTTGTTTCTTAATCTTCCAAGAAGCAAAATTCTATTGCATTATCTACGGCCGAGGCTGAATATGTAGCAGCAGGTGCATGTTGTGCACAAGTTATTTGTATGAAAAATACTTTAGAAAATTATGAAATTTACTTAGAACACATCCCTATAAAATACGACAATACTAGTGCAATATGTTTAGCAAAAAATCTCATTCAACACTCTAGAACTAAACATATTGATATTAGATATCATTTTATTAAAAATCATGTAAATAGTCATGATATATCTTTAGATTTTATTGATTCAAAACATCAATTAGCAGATATTTTTACAAACCCATCGAATGAGGAACAATTTGATTTTATTAAAAGAGAACTAGGCATGTTAGAGCGGTGTTTCTCGAGAAGGAACACATTCTTGATGGAGATAGTGGAAGCGTAATAGAGTTGAGCGAGGTTGGAGAATCTAGCTCAAGCACCACTCCACAGCCCGAGTTTGTTTAGGTACCGAACATATAAGTTTCAAAGTGATATGTAGGACATATTATTGAGAATATTGATTCTCAAACCTACAAGGAGGCTATTACAAGTATAGACTCTAGGAAGTGACAAGAAGCCATGAATTCTGAGATGGATTTTATGTACTCCAACAAAGTTTGGAACCTAGTTGAAGCACTCAAGAGTATTGTACCAATCGATTGCAAGTGAATCTTTAAGAAGAAGATCAGAGTAGATGGAAAGGTAGAGAGACCTATAAAGCAAGGCTAGTGACTAAGGGGTATTGTCAAAGACAAAGTGTTGACTATAATAAAACATTCTTACCTATAGCCATGCTAAAATTCATCCAAATTCTATTAACTATTGCAGCACACTATGATTATGAGATCTGAAAAATGAACGTGAAAACTGTGTTCCTCAATGACAACCTTGAGGAGGAGGTGTATATAATACAACCCATTGGATTCGTGTTCAAGGACTGCCCAGATGTAGGTTGCTTAGGTCCATTTATGGACTAAAGCAAGCTTCCCAAAGTTGGAACATAAGATTTGATGAGATGATAAGATCTTATGACTTTGTTAAGAATGAAGATGAGCCTTATGTGTACAAGAAGGTTAGCCTTATGTATACAGGAAGGTAAGTGAGAGTGTTATCACCTTCTTGGTGTTATATGTGGATGACATCCTAACTATTGGTAATGATGTAAGAATGCTATCTACAGTAAATGCTTGGTTATCTAGACACTTCTCCATGAAGGACTTAGGAGAAGCATTCTATAGATATAGATCCATAAGGATGCTTGGCTTGTCCTAGTCTAGGTGCATAGACACCATTGTCAAGAGATTTGACATAGAAAATTCCAAGATAGGTCTCATACCAATGAGACATAGGATATCGCTTTAGGAGTATATCCCCGAAGACTCCTAAAGAAAGGGCGAACATGGATAGGATACCCTACGCCTTGACGATACGGTCTATCATATATGCTATGCTATGTACTAGGCCTAATATAGTGCTTGCTCTAAGTATCATAAGCAGGTATTAAGCGGATCCAGGCTTCGAGCATTAAAAAGTAATAAAGTGTATCCTTAAGTACTTAAGAAGGATTAAGAATCTTTTACTGATATATAGAGGTAGTAGCCTTAGGGTTGAAGGCTACATGGACTCAAACTTTCAATTCGATGTCGATGATAGCAAGTCTAATTCGGGATATGTGTTCACCCTGAATGGAGGAGTAGTATGTTGGAAGAGTTTCAAGCAAGATACTACTGCTGACTTGACCACAGAGGCAAAGTACATTACTGCAATAGAGGCAATAAAGGAGAGAGTCTGGATGAAGAAGTTCATCATAGATTTAGGAGTCGTGCTAGGCAAGGAGGAGTTAATTCCCTTGTATTGTGATAATAACGGGGCGATTGCTCAAATGAGGGAACCCGAGTCTTATCAAAAGTATTTTGAGGAGGTTTCAATTTATTATAGAGATCATGGCCCGAGGCGATGTAGTAGTAGAAATAGTTCCATCCAAAGATAATATCGCAGATCCACTAACAAAGCCATTATCTTATATTGTCTTTGAGCATCATAGGGGTTTGATGGGGATCAACACATAGGTGATTGATTTTAGGTCAAGTGGGAGATTGCTAGTCATAAGTGTCATGCAAGCCAATCATGTGAGTGATGGCACGTATAACATGATACACATTCTTTTTGCTTATTATATTATTTGACATTTTATCACTTTATATTGCTTGTTGTAAATATGCATATATACATTGTGATGTCCATGGATCTATGCAATGAAAATCGGATTGTGATGAGATCATGATAATGAGACCGATTCACCTTTAAATACAAACCCTAAATAATCCTGATCATAGGTTACTCGAGAGGGACATTGAGATAACCGGACATATTGGTGTGTTGTATACCCATCCATATGATGGAAGCAGCTAGTCTTATAGCTACTCGTGTGGGGACACTAGGGCTATAGTGCAGGTGCTCATTAGAGAATGAGTTCATTGATTGATCCGCTCACAAAATGCTAGATGATTAATGATATCTCATTGTCAGACAATGATTCCGTTGTCCCTATAGTATACCTAGTCCTTGGACCTGAGACACCAAGGATGTCCTGTATGAGTACTCCGATCTTTGATACTAGACTTATAGGTATGGAAGTTCCAGATCTAGCACAACCGGTCATCGGGAGTGACAACCAACCTTATGAGGACTATTGAGTGTCGATAAAGGATCATCCACTCTTAGTGTCATGAGAGGAATATCATATGTGTTCTTGCTCAAACAAATCCCTAGCCAAGGTCATTTGGATTGAGAGAGAAAAAGTTCTATAGGAGAATTCAGTTAGAGCAAGACTCGAGTAGAAACTATATGGGCCTAACAGTACCATACTCGGTATACGGTCTCTAGGGTATTATACGGATGAGAGACTATAGATATATGGTAACCAAGAATAGATAGGTTCAAAAGATTGGATTCTCCTGCATCGTTTAAGGATTGCATCGTAGTGGCCTAGTAAGTCCGTAGTCGATGAGTCAAGTGAATTATCATGGAGATAATAATTAACTGAGTTAGAATGAGTTATGATAGGTATGACTCACGGCCAGCTCGATATTGGGCCTAGAGGGTCACACACATATGGTAGGTGTTGCGATAAGTAGAGGTTCAGATATAAGATATCCGTCGAACCCCCTATCTTATTCGATATCTAATAAGCCCCTGAATTATTGGATCCTATAGATGAGATCAAATAAGAACCAATGAGAGAGTAGTGGATAGAGATCCATTAATCTAAGTGGCTTGGATAGTTGGAAGGAGATCCAGTACCCATTAGGGCAGGATCCATTAGGGTTAAGTTGACAAAGAGCCTTTATAAATAGGAGGGAACCAAATACCCATATGCTAGAGTTTTTTCTTGGCTACCACCTCCTATTCTCCTCTCTCATTCTCTTCCTTAGATAGCAGGCCTAGAGATTTGAGGAGCGTCGTCGCAGCTTTATTGTGTAGATCACCACTAGA
This sequence comes from Musa acuminata AAA Group, assembly GCF_036884655.1. Classification (NCBI taxonomy): domain Eukaryota; kingdom Viridiplantae; phylum Streptophyta; class Magnoliopsida; order Zingiberales; family Musaceae; genus Musa; species Musa acuminata. Next base: position 17,385,039 of record NC_088350.1, read on the forward strand.
GAGGAGGATGCTTGACCTCATTCATCATCTCCTATAGATCTGTAGGGATTAAGGGATATACGATCTCCCTAGGTAACACAACTATCTCATACATGGCTTTTTAGTTTTGTAAGTTTTTATGCACCAATCTACGTATGATGATAAATACCTTTTTGAAAAATTTAGGATTTTTATTTTTTTATTCTTCTGTTGTGCATGTGATGTCACCCCAAAAATTTCCTACATCTGACAGTACTATGCCCAGTATATGATCTCTAAATATTAGATGGATGAGGGACTATAAGTACATGGTAACTAAGGATAGATAGGTTCAAAGGATTAGATTCCCTTGTATCATTTGGGGGCTGCGACGTAGTGTCCTAGTACATCCACAATCGATGAGTCGAGTTAATTATTATGAAGATAATGATTCATTGAGCCAGAAGGAGTTATAATAGATATGAGTCACAAGCATCTCGATATTGGGCCTAAAGAGTCACACACATATGGTAGGTGTTGCGACGAGTAGAGGTTCGGATATAAGATATCCGTTGGAGCCCATATCTTATTTGATATTCAATAAATCCTTAATTTATTGGATCCTATGGATGATATCCAATAAGATCCAATGAGAGATTATTTGATAGAGATCCACTAATCTAAGAGGCTTGGGTAGTTGGATGAAGGTCCAATACCCAATAGGGCAAGATCTATGAGCGTTAAATATACAAGAGACCTCTATAAATAGGAGGGAACCAAAGACCCATAGGCTATGGGCTTTTTAGTTGCCACCTCCTCCTTAGATAGCAGGTGTAGAGATTTGGGCTATAAAGATTTTTCGATCCTCGGGGTGATCAAAATAATACCCACAAGTTTCCTTGTGGTATCCCATGAAGTTACATCGCTCCATCTCGGATTCTAACTTTTCATATCTCATATGGTATAAACACTACCAACTTGGTTGGAATTCTATTCAGAAGGCAAGCTGCAGTCTCTAAGACGTATCTCCAGAATGAGAAGGGTAGGATGACGAAATTCATCATGGACTGCACCATGTCTAACAATGCGTGATTTCTCCTCTCAGATATACCATTGAGTTGAGGTGTATAAGGAGGTGTCCATTAGGATAGAATCATATAGTCCTTGAGGAACTTTGTGAACTTTGTACTCAAGTACTCACCTCCTTGATTTGATTGAAGAGTCTTGATACTCTTTCCATTTTGGTTCTCCATTTCATTTTTATACTCCTTAAATTTTTCAAAGGCCTCAGATTTATATTTCATCAAATACACATGTTCGTACTTAGAGAAATTGTCAGTAAAAGTAATAAAGTAAGAGTAACCATCTATAGCTTGGTTGATATGAGACCACATACATCACTCTGTTTGAGTTCTAGTAACTCTTAGGCACTCTCTTTAGTTCCACTAAATAGATAGTTGGTTAGTTTTCTATGAATGCAAGCTCACAAGTTGCATATGACTCATAGTCGAATGGATCTAGATATCCATCCTTTAACAATGTTTGAATCCTTCCCTCATGGATATGACCTAGCCTACTATGCCACAAGTATATACTATTCATCTTATTTCGTTTCCTTTTCAATACACTTACACTCATGATATATGGAACAATCTGTAGCATAAACAAACTATTATGTGATGCCCCTCTAGTGATGATCTTATCATCCTTAATAATTGAATAATTATTATTCTTAAAAACTATTTTATTACCATTCAATGTCAAATATGAAATAAAAATAATATTTTTGATAATAGAGATAATAAAATAACATGTTTCTAATGCAATAATAACTCCACTAGGCAGATGTAAAGTGATCTTGCCGATAGCAATAGCAGTAACTCTTGCTCCATTGCCTATCTTGAGGTCAATCTCATCTCTTGCCAATCTCCTAAGTTTTGCTAGAATCTACAATAAATTACAGATGCGATAAGCACTACCGGTACCCAATACCAATGTGTTATCATAAGATTCTAACAAATGAAGACTAATCATGAATGTACCTAAAGTTTGTCCATGCTTCTGTTTTGCCCTCTCTGCAAGGTACTCTTTGCAGTTCCTCTTCTAGTACCCATCTTTGTAATAGTGGAAGCACTAGCTTTTGTCCTTTATTAGGCCTTTCTTAGTAATATTTGCTTTACCTGGTCTGTCCTTGCCCTTCTTAAGGGACTTTTTTATCTTCCTTTTCTTTATGGTCTCACCAATATAGAGAACTAGCTTCTCCTTCTTGACAGTGCTCTCTATCTCCCTCTACATATTAAGGAGCTCAAGGAGAGTCACCTCAAGATTGTTCATATTAAAATTTATTATGAACTAAGAAAAAAAATCTGGTAGGGACTGAAGCACAAGGTCCACACATAGGTCATCCTCTAGGACTATTTCTAGACCTGTGAGTTTCTCTATCCGCCCAAGGTTAGACTGTGTTGGGCCAAGTGAAAGGCCCAAACAGTAATCCAACAGGTGGAATCGTCGTAGCACAATCTTCGAGACTGTGTCAAACGGTGGTACCGTCGGTTTGGGCAGTGGTACCTCCCTGACTCAGTCTCATAGATTGTCAGGCGGTGGTACCACTAGTCTAGGCAGTGGTACTACCCAAACATAATCTTCCAAGTAGTGGTACCGCCTAGTGTCTGTGCTGCAAGCGGTGGTACCGCTAGTACCCGGGAAACCCGGGATGAGATCTTTTTAGGCTCCAAGTTTGAATCCACTTAAGGCCTATAAATACCCCTCTCATCCATGGTTAACATACACATAACTTAGAGCAAAAATAAAAAGAAAACGTTGTTGTAATCTTGTGTGAACTCCTCTCAAACTCTAAGTGTTAGTCTTGTTTAAGAGAGGAGTGAAGGGGGTTGTAAAGATTCTCTCTTGAACCCATCAAAAGGAGAATCTGTTGAATCTCATATTTTGATGATAAAATCAATTGATGTGTTTGATCTAATCTACATTTTAAGTGACACAGGACTAGCTTCGATCAGAACAGGCAAAATAATTAAAGCAAGATAAATCAGACGTTCGGCCGGAGCAAACATGTCAGTAGGTTGGACATCAAGCCGGAGGATCGGTAGAAGGCTTCGTGCCATGAATTCGGGCATTAGGCCTAGAAGAGCAGACATTATGCCAAGGAGATTGGAGTTGCGGAGTCAATATGCCGATTGGGCAAAAGGTCACAAAAGAGAATGATGTGCCGAAGGATCGGACGAAGGGCCAGATGAATCAATGACATGCCAGACAATATGGGATTCACTTGTAATCATTTATGCTTAGATCAAGTTAGTTTAGGTCTAATTAAGTCGATATTGGAGTGAAATAATGCCAACTTAATTAGGGGTTAATTGGGCCTAAATTGGGAGTGATTTGGGCTCATTAGGAGGCCCATTCAATGACCCAAATATTGGGCCAAGCGATGGCACCACCAGTACAAGCGGTAAAGCTGCTTGTGAGTTGGAAAACTCAAAAAACTCAGTCTCCGTGGCTGTTAGGCGGTGGTACCATATAGTGTCAAGCTATAGGCAGTGGTACCGCCCGTACTCGGAAGATCTGGAAGTTTAAATTTTTGGCTCTATTTTTTAAACCATTTGGGGCTTATAAATACCCCACTTGGGTAGCAAGAAAGGAGCAAGAATTCTAGAGAAAAAAAAACTAAGTAAACTCTGCCACATCATTGAGTTCCCTCCTCCTAGTGCTTAGAGTTAGTTTTAAGGGAGGTGTGTGAAGGAATACTTGTAAAAGAGTGACTTGTAAAGGTTATCTCCTAAACTTGTGAAAAGGAGAAAGTGTTGTAAGAGGGTAATTGGTCTTCACCCATTGAAGGAAGACCGATAGTGGATTCAGGTGGCCTCAACGAATGAGGAATTGAGAGTGGATGTATGTCACGACGACCGAACCACTATAAAATCTGGTTTGCATTTCTTTTAAGGTCTTTACCTACATTAAAAACTACTTTACTTACTACGCTTTCAATTTCAAGCTATCTTTCCGAAATCGGCTTTAATCGAATGAAATATTTTCAAAACCGATGATTTTATCTACTGCACTAATTCACCCCCCCTCTTAGTGCTGACTCGTTCCTAATAGTTGGTATCATAGTTTGGATTTTCTCATTTAGTTTAACACCTAAAAGAAATGGCTCTTTTCGGCTTTCAAGAGGGTCACTCTCTCATTCGTCCTCCCATGTTCAATGGGACAGACTACACATATTAGAAAACTCAAATGAGATTTTTCTTGCTTTCTTTGGATTTGAATTTATGGAATATTGTTGAAAGCAATTTTCAAAGGTCTTCTCTTCCAATGAACCATTGGAATGATTTGGAGAAGAAGATTTTTTTCTTCAAATGCTAGAGCTTTGAATGCTCTATTTTATGCCTTAGATAAAAATAAATTCAATCAAGTTTCTACTTGCGAAATGGCTTTCAAAATTTGGCACACTATTGAAATCACACACGAAGGCACAAGTAGGATTAAAGATTCTAAAGTTAATTTTTTGATGCATGATTTTGAATTATTTCATATGAAACCAAGTGAAACCATTGGAGACATGTACACTCATTTTACGGATGTTGTCAATAGTTTAAAAGTACTTGGTAAAAAAATTTCGAATCTTGAACTTGTTAATAAAGTTTTACAATCTCTTTCTAAACATTGGGATTTGAAAGTAACTGCAATACAAGAGACAAAGGATATAAATGAATTTCCACTTGAAGAACTTATCAGGTCTTTGATGACCTATAAAATGACTTATGTGACACTTGAACTTAAGAACAACCTTCCAAAGAATAGGATGGATTTGACACTTAGAATAAATGAAGACCACTCGAGTGAAAACTCAAGTGATGAGGACTTTGAACTCTTAACTATAAAGCTTAAATAATTCTTAAAATAAGAATTAAAGAAGAAAAATAAACATAAAAAGAAGAAGCTACAAAAGAAGAAGAAAACACTCAAGGTAACTTGGGATAAATCGAGTTCATCCGAAGATGAAGAAAAAACCAACAAAGGCGAGGTGGCAAACTACACCTTAACGGCTTTCGACGACAAGGTAATCAAAATCCCCTTAGTTTATTTTGAAATAACTTGATGCTTTTTCATGAGTTGTTTTTTAAATTAGTTATTAAAAAATAAAAAAAATTACAAAAATATATCATGTTCTTTTTTTTAGCTAATTTGAAAATGATAATGAAAATTACATGTTTTATGATAAAGGAACAAAATGTTAGATCTAACGCTTGTACACCTAATAATATTAATCTTATATATGGTTTTAAGAAGAAATAATATGTATCTTAATTATTTCCATATTGCATTTTGATTTTGATTAAAAATATTTTATGTTTAGTGAAATCATACTTGATGATTTAATGATGCATAATGATTTGAAATCCTATGTTTTTTTAATTACTTGTTATACTTTTAATCTTATATCTTTCATGACATGATTCCTTTGTATTTATGATTTGTATCTCTCATGATATGATTGAATCATTGATGTAAAGAAAAAAAATGCATTACCACAACAAACAAAATGATTTTGATTAAAAACTATTAGGATCAAGAGTGGCACTAAGAGGGGGGGTGAATTAGTGCAGCGAAAAACTTTCCCGTTTCAAAAGTCTTCGTTTTGATTAAACCTGATTTCGACGAAAATCGTTTCATAAAGATTTTAACTTGAAAGCATATGGGAGCATAGAGAAAGCAGTAAGAAGGTAAAGTAACTTGCAAGAAAGGTAAATTGCTCAAGACGAAATACAAATCAGAATTTAGAGTGGTTCGGTCATTATGACCTACATCAACTTTTAGATTCCTCCTTTGTTGAGGTCACCGGTGTCCACTATTGACCTTCATTCAATAGGCGAAGACCAACCACCTTTTACAGGGCTTTCTCCTTTTCACGGGCTTAGGAGACAGCCCTTACAAATCTCACACCTCTCTTGAATGATCTCAATCCTTAGAAAGGGAGGAGGACTCTAGCACTTTTTACAACACTTTAACACTCAAGAATTCAGGATTATGCCAATGCTTTTGTGCCCTTTCATGCAGAAAATTGTGGGGTATTTATAGGCCCCAATTGGCTTCAGAATTGGAGCCAAAAAGTGTCACCTCCCTAGATTTTGGGGTATTGGCAATACCACCGCCATTATTGGGCGATACTACCACCTGCCACCTAACACTGGGTGATACCATCGCCCAGTCCGGGTGGTACGATTGCTTGATAGAGCTTAGAGACTGAGCTCTAGTGGTACCATTGCTTGACAGAGGCAGTACCATCGTTGGCAGCATTAACTGCTGGCGGTACCACCGCCCAGACCACTTGGGAGACTAGGCACCAAGCGGTGCCACCGCTGACCGTGGTTTTAGGTGCTTAATGGGTTGTTCAATCTGGCCCAATTCAGCCCTCTTAAGGGTCTAGTTGGCCCCTAACTAAGTTAGTGGGATCACCTCCCAATCCTAACTCAATTTATGGTTCTAACTACAATTAAGACAAGCAATTAGTCCAGTATGTCGATCTTTCCCTTGGCAATCCTCCGGCGAACTTCTCGGCAAGCCTTCCGGCGAACTCCCGATGAACTTTCGGCGATCTTCTGACAAACTCTCGGTGATCTCCCAACGAGCTTTCAGTAATGAACTCTTGGTGATCTTCCGACAAACTCTCGACGATCTTTAGACGAGCTCTCAGCGAGCTCCCGTTATATCGTCCGAATCTTCGACTCGAGCCCATCATCTGCTTTACGCCTTACCGCTATCGTAGTTAATCCTACACACTTATCTCAACACATAGATTATGTTAAATAATTTACTAATTGATTTCATCATCAAAATCCGAGATTCAACAATCTCCCCCTTTTTGATGATAACAACCAATTGGTAAAGGAGTTAAACTTAACTTCCCATATCTATATGTCATACTTGAGAAAATATAAACTTGAATTCACAACCTTGAATTCAAGCTTTGATCAAATTAGAAATCACATGCATTGTGCATCATCATAATTTCAAGTTATCAAGATATTAAATGCACAATCACTTCATGCATGATAAAATATTTCCGCATAGCCTTTAATCTCTACTTGCATGAAATATTATTATTATTGCATTATAGTACTCAAAAAGTTCCTAATATTAAGAATCTGATATTGCATCATTGTATGATAACATTAAAAATTCTCAGCATTAAAGATATCATAACATCATAGAAATTTTCAGCATTAAAGTAAGCACAGAATTCCAATATCAAAGTAAGCAGCATTTTAAGTTTAAAGGTAAAATAACATAGGATTACAATATAAAAATAAGCAGTATTTTAAGTTTACAACATCAAGGTAAACAACATAGGATTACAACATCGAAGTAAGCAGAAAAAAAAGAGGGATTTCGTCCACTTCTCCCCCTTTGTCATCAGTAAAAAGACATACACAACTTATTCAAGTGATGGCAAGTCAAAATGTCTAAACAATATATTAAGCTATTGATGAATCTGTTGCAATTCAGTTAGAATTTGATCTTGTCATTGTTCAAATCGATCTTGACGTTGTTCAAATCGATCCATCCGAGTCCCTATGTTATCGATAGATGAGGGGGATGCTTGCTGTGCTGGAAGTGTTGCCTCAAAGGGCCTAGTGGGAGGAGATTGATTACCCATAAAAATTGGTATTTTAGGTTCTGGTTCAAGTGGGATGGGATCAGTCCTTCTAGGCAATCTAGTCTATATCCCATTTCTGAATGTACACCTCAACTGTCGAAATAGATTTCTATTTATGATATTAAATCTATCTAGTTTCATAACTTCTTCATTAAGTGGGATACCTATGTCATAAGCATAGATTAATCTTGTGATCAGGCCACCATATGGAAGCATCATATCTTTTTTTCGATAGTTTAATCATGTTTTGTTGGATTAGGTAACCAAAATAATTATTATGTCCCTTCATAATCCAATACATGGTACCTAATTCCATTTGGCTTACTTCATCATGATGATATTATTTTGGGAGAATAATACTTATAAGGATGTGATGAAGTATTTTGATGCTGAAAGGTAGTAAATGTTCATAGCTTTTAGAAAGAATAGATAAGTTAGGATTAATAAAAATTGTTCCTAAGGCATCAGTAAAAGTAGTCCCAACTGATTCTTCATCCTATTGTCCTCTAAAATAACAGTCTTTTTCTTTCTCCACAATTCCTATGTGGTTACAAATTATGCTATCCGAAATAGGTATATAATATCTTATGAGATAGGTAGATACCCTTTCATTTTCATCTACATGTAAATTGTTGTAAAATAGCCTAACAATTCTAGGGTAGATAAGTTCACTTATTTGAAGAATTGGGAGAATGTCTAGATTAGCAGACCATTGAATGGGTTTCAAATCACTTAATTCCTCTAAGTCAACATATTTAACCTTATGAACATTTCTAGACTCTATAGATGAAAATTTAAGGGTATGTTGATGAGAATCGAAAAATAGGAAGTCATAGTTTTCATCTAATCTCCTCTTCCCTTTGTCTCTAGAGGATCTTCTAGAACTCGTGGAGACTATAATTATGAAGACAAATAAGTGGTAAAAATAAGTAATATAAAGGGGAAATCAATTTGGTTTAGTAATTACCTTAGTAGTTTTTCCTTCTTGTGATTTCCAAAAGGATGTTGGAGATTGATCCTTGATTTAATAGAAAGTGAAAATTTTTTTTGGTTGCTAGAGGGAGAGCAAGAGATTCAAGAGTTTTGGGGCACTTAGGAAAGTTATGGAATGAGTTGGGGTCGGTTCTACCGCCAGCTCTAACTTGTTCTTTATAAAGGGCAGTTTGCAGGCGGTGGCACCGCTAGTTGGGCAGTGCTACTGCCTACCACCCATGACAACTGGCGGTGCCACCGCCTACAAGCAATAAGCACTACTCTAATTGTGGTGTGTTGTGGTGCTGACATTGAGTGGTTCCATCTTGTAGGATTTTTATCATTGTAAAATGCACACACTCATTTACACATTATAAGCTTATCATGTAAAGATTCACATCATGAAAAAAAAAAAATTCGCACCAAAATTCATGATTCATCATATAAATTTTGTATGCAAACATTGTAAGAAAAATGTGTATGATAAGATTCATATGACTTGTTTCGTAGTTCATGAAAAAAAAATCGAGAAAGTCCAAAATTCAATAAATTCATGCATTCGGACAATTTAACATCCCTAATTTCCTTATAATAAAATCAAATTATTCTTCATTTAAAAGTTTTGTAAAGATATCAGCTAATTGATGTTTTGTATCAATAAATTCTAAAATTACATCATGATTATTAACAAGATCTCATATAAAGTGATGCCTAATGTCAATGTGTTTAGTTCCAGAGTGTTGAATAGGATTTTTTGTTAACATATTGCACTTCTATTATCACATTTTATAGGAATATTCTTAAGGTAAATTTTATAATCTTCCAATATATTTTTCATCCATATAACTTGTGCACAACATGCACTAGCTGCAATGTATTCGGCTTCGATTATGGATAATGCAACTGAGTTATGTTTCTTAGAAGACCAAGAGACAATTGTATGACCTAAGAATTGACAAGTTCCGAATATACTTTTTCTATATATTCTACATCCAGCAAAATCTGCATCAGCATAAGCAATTAGTTCAAAGTTCTCGGATTTTGGATACTATAATCCTAGATTAGTGGTTCCTTTAAGATATCTAAGAATTCTTTTAACTACTTTAAGATGAGATATCTTGGGATTAGATTGAAACCTAGCACAAAGTCGTACAATAAATATAATATCCGATCTAGTTACAGTGAGGTATAGTAAACTACCTATCATACCCCTATAAGCTTTTTGATCAAAATTTTCTCTACTTTCGTCAATGTCTAACTTAGTGGAGGTACTCATAAGAGTGTTGATAGCTTTTAAACTATCCATATTAAATCGTTTTAGCAATCCTAATGCATAATTTGTTTGGCTAATAAAAATATCATCATTAAGTTGTTTAATTTGTAAACCTAAAAAGAAGGTTAGTTCTCCCATTAGGCTCATTTCAAATTCTAGGCTCATGTTTTAGTAAATGATTCACGTAGAGATTCATTTGTAGAACCAAAAATAATATCATCGATGTAAATTTGAACAATAAGAAAGTTGTTTTCAAAATTCTTAATAAATAATGTAGTATCAACCTTGCCTTTAGAGAAATTATTTTGGATAAGAAATAAGCTAAGTCTCTCATATCAAGCCCTTGGGGCTTGTTTCAATCCATAGAGAGCTTTAGTCAATTTAAACACATGATTAGGAAAATTATCATTCTCAAATCCGGGAGGTGTTCAACATATACTTCTTCGAAAATAAAGCCATTAAGAAAAGCACTTTTAACATCCATTTGAAATAACTTAAAATTATTACTACTAGTATATGCAAGGAGCATCCTTATGGCTTCTAATCATGCCATAGGAGCGTAGGTTTCTTCATAATCGATGCCTTCTTCTTGGTTAAAACTCTTGGCCACTAATATAGCCTTGTTTCTAACCATGATACCAAATTCATCTTGCTCGTTTCTAAAGACTCATTTAGTACCGATAATTAAATGGTCATTTGGCCTAGGAACAAACTTTCATACCTCATTTCTCTCAAATTGATTCAACTCTTCTTGCATTGTGATAACCCATGAATCATCTTTCAAGGTCTTGTCAAAGCATTTAGGTTTAATTTGGGAGAGAAAAACGGTGTTAGCACAAAAATTCTTAAGAGAAGAATGAGTTTGAACCCCTTTTGATGTGTCTCCTATGATTAACACCTTAGGATGAGCATCTACATACTTCCATTCCTTGGGTAATGATGTTTTGGAAGAAGATAAATCCAAGTTGCTAGATAGAGAAAATGTTTCATTTAAATTTAAAGCATCAAAATTAACATCATCATCAAAATCATTTTTCTTAACTTCGGAAACTTTATTAAACACAACATGAATAGACTCTTTGTAACCAAAGTTCTTTTTATTAAAAATACGAAAGGCCTTCAAAATTGAAGAATAGCCAAGAAAAATTCTTTCATCGGATTTTGCATTAAATTTTCCTAAGGCATTTTTTTCGTTCAAGATAAAACATTTACAACTGAAAACTTTGAAATATGAAACATTAGGTTTTTTATTGTTCCACAATTCATAAAAAGTTTTGGAAAGTAATGATCTTACTAGAATCCTATTCATGACATAGCATACCATATTGACCGCTTCGGTCTAAAAATATTTGGGTATGCTATATTTGTTCAATAGGGTTCTTATCATTTCTTGTAAGTTTCTATTTTTTTTTTCTACTACTCCATTTTGTTGAGGATTTCTTGGAGTAGAGAAATTATGGTTGTATCCATTGGATTCATAAAAATCTTAGTAATCACAGTTTTGAAATTCACCACTGTGATCACTTCGAATTAATGAAATCATAAAACCCTTTTCATTTTGAACAAGTTTACAAAACTTAGAAAAATACCTAAGCAATCACTTTTGTGTGCCAAGAAGTAAGTCCAAGTGTATCTACTATAATCATCTATGATGACAAAGGCGTATTTGCTACCTCTTAGGCTTGATGTAGCAATTGGTCCAAACAAGTCCATATGGATCAATTGCAATGGTCTAGAGGTACTTATTTGGTTCTTTGGTTTGAAACTACCTTTATTTATTTTCCTAGTTGACATGTATCACACACGTTATCTTTAACAAACTTTATATGAGAAATTCCTCTTACAAGTTCTTTAAATAAGATTTGAGATATTAGTTTCATGCTAGCATGACCTAATCTCCTATGCCAAATCCAAGCATCGTCGTTAAAAACTGAAAAATACATTTCATAACAAAGATCATCAATGTCGATAGTGTATACATTATTTTATTTTAGAGTAATCATAGATGTATTTTTATATAATTTTTTAATAATGCAAGCATTGGATTCAAATCTAATGATATATCCTTTATCACACAATTGACTAATACTCAAAATGTTATGCTTTAAACCATCAACCAACAACATATCTTCAATAAAAAAGTTGGATTTGTTACCTATAGTTTATCTGCCAATGATTTTACACTTGTTGTTGTCTCCGAATGTGACATATCCTTCATCTAGGCTAGTGAGCTTAGAGAAATAAGATAGATCTCCGGTTATATACCTTGAGCATCCATTATTAAGGTACAATATCTTACTCCTAGCTTGTAATGAGAAACATTTCTACAAAAATCGATCAGCTTAACTTATCTTTTTGCATGGAGTTCTTTACGGTTCCTTTAGGAATCCAAATCAAATTGTGTGAACTATATTTCTTAAATGGACATTGATAAGCAACATGTTCAAATTTGCAACAAAAGTTGCATTTGTTTCGAGGTGAAACATGCAAGGTTGGACCTTTAACAAAGATAGTTGGATTTTTATGAGTGTTACTTACAAAGCCAATTCTATCTCTTGTATGAATATGATTTTTGCTTGCAAGAATCATGTTTAAGGATTTGCTACCTATTTCAAATTTTTCTAAGGTTTCATATAGTTGTGAATTTTCCTTTTTAAGTGTTTCTAATTCATCGCATTTTGTACAAGGGGCTAGACTATCATGCTTAAGTTTTAGTCTATCAAAATCACTAACAAGAGAGGCATGTTCTTTTTTTAACAATTTATATTTTTTGCTAACTAATTTACATTTATCGAATAAATCATGAAAAGCACTTAATAATTCATCAAAAGATAAACTTGCATCTAATGAATTGCTTACCTCATCTCCAATAGCCATTAGCACATAGTGAGCAACTTGCTCGGTGTTAGTTTGTTCCTCTTCTTCGGACGCACTTGAGTCATCCCATGTAGCTTTAAGAGCATTCTTCTTCTTTGGTTGTTTCTTCTTTGCTTGGGGATATTCGTTTTTGAAATGTCCCGGCTTCTTGCATTCGTAGCATATGACTTGTTCTTTCTTGGGTTCAAATTTATTTTTAGTGTCATTTCTAAATTTATTCTTTTTTGTAAATTTTTTAAACTTTCTTGTTAAGAGTGCCAAGTCATCATCAAGGTCCTCATCACTTGAATTTTCTTTCAAGTGATCTTCTTGAGTTCTTAGTGTCATATCCTTCCTATTCTTCGAAAGGTTGTTCTCAAGCTCTTCATGAGTATTACAAGTCATCTCATAGGTCATTAGTGACCCGATTAGTTCTTCGAGAGAAAAATTATTTAAATCCTTGGCCTCTTGACTGGTCGTCACTTTAGGATCCCAATTCTTTGGAATAGATCTTAAGATTTTATTAATAAGTTCAAAATCCGAGAAACTTTTACCAAGTCCGTTTAGATCATTGATGATATCCGTAAATCGGGTATACATGTCTCCAATGGTCTTACTCGGTTTCATCCGAAACAACACATAAGTATGCACTAAAAGATTAATTTTCGACTTATTCACTCTACTAGTGCCTTCGTGAGTCACTTCGAGTGTATGCCAAATATCAAAAGCTATTTCACAAATGCACACTCGATTGAACTTGTTATTTTCCAAAGCACAAAATAAGGCATTCATAGCCTTGGTATTTAAAGCAAAGTCTTCTTCTCTAACTCATTTCAATTATGTTAGAATCATGGTCGGTAATAAGAGGGGGGGGTGAATTAGTGCAGCGATAAAATCACATCTTCAAAACTTTTCGTTTTGATTAAAACTGATTCTGATGAAAACTGATTTCGAAAACTTAACTTTGAAAGCGTATGTTTATGAAGTGAATGCAATAGGCAAGTAAAGATTCAGTTTGCAATATGTAAATGGTAGGAAGTAAATGCAAACTAGAGAACACGCCAATTTTATAGTAGTTCGGTCGTCGTGACCTACATCCACTCCATTGATTCCTCCTCCCTCGAGGCCACCGGCATCCACTATTGATCTTCCTTTAATAGGCGAAGATCAACCTCCTTCTTACACCCCTCTTCTCCTTTTATCGGGTTTAGGAGACAACCCTTACAAGTATTCACACTCCTCTCTTACAGAATTCTAAACTTAGAGTGGAGGAGGGAATTTCTAAAGAGATTACAGCTGTGTTTCTTCACTTTTAAACTCTTTGTGCTTGTGTCTTTTAACCAGAGATAAGAGGGTTATTTATAGGCTTCAAGTTGATTCAAACTTGGAGCCTAAAAACATCTCATCCTGGGTTTCCCGGGAATGGGCAGTACCACCACCTACGCTGGGCGGTACCACCACTAGTGTCAGTATGACACTGACACTGCATTAAGCGGTACCATCGCCTACGGGGCTATGCTTGGTAGTACCACCACCCAGACTGACAGTACCACCGCCTGGCACACTGCTAGGGGTGGTACAACCACCCAGACTAGCGGTGCCACCGCTTGACATAGTCTCGAAGACTGTGCCATGACGGTACCACTTCTTAGAGCATTGTTTGGGCCTCTCATTGGGCTCAACACAATCCTTACATGGGCCTAGCTGGCCCCTAATTGGGTTGGCCCAAATCCAAACCCAATTACATACTAACTACGATTCCTAAGATATTTACTAAGCTAAATAGGTCCCTATGTCTTGGTTTCTTCTAGCGAGCTTCCGGCGAACTTCCGACGATTTCTCGGCAATGTTCCGGCGGGCTCCCGGCAAGCTCCTGGACTTCACAATGATCTTCTTGGCAAGTTCTGATGAGCTTCTCTGGCAAGCTCTGAGACTTCTTAGCTGGTTCCGATAGAACTTTCGATGAACGTCCGAAATTCTGACGAACTCTCGAACTCCCAACGAAATCGCATCCTTGACTCCAGGACTTCATTTTGCTTCATGCCTTGCTATTATAGTTAATCCTGCACATGTAAAATATACTTCGATCTAGACAATTAATACTAAGCATTAATCATATTGTCCGGCATGTCATTAGTCCCTCGACGTTTCATCCGATTCTTCGGCGCATCATCCTCTCTTGTGGCCTATTGCCCAATCGGCCAGTTGACTCCGCAACTCCGATATCCTTGGCGCAATATCCGCTCTTCTTAGCCCAATGCCCGAATCCATGGCCCGAAGCCTTGTGTCGATACGTCGACCGATCCACCGGCTCGACGTCCAATCTTTTGGCATGTTTTCCCCCGGCACAACATGATTCTTCCTGCTTTAATTATCTCATCCCGATCGAAGCATCCTGCGTCACTCAAAATGCATATTAAAACATAAACACTTATTAATTGGTTTCATCATCAAAATATGAGATTCAACAATCTCCCCCTTTTGGATGATGACAACCAATTAATGATGGAGTTAACCTAAACTCCTAGAGTTTAAAAAAACTCTCCCTATCAATATGTCATATTGATAGAACCTTGAATTCAAGCTAAATTCAAGTCATTGCAAATTTCATCATGAATATTTGTAATACTTCATCATGCATAACATGATCATACTTCTCCCCCTTTATCATCAACAAAAAGAAGAAGTCCAATTCTCATGTGTTTGAGCATACAAGTTCTAATCATTGCATATTAAATCTCAAGTTTAATTATCATGCAAGCTAGCAAAAATTTTGAGTTTTGCAAGTTTGTAAGATAGCATATTCACAACATACAAGCTGTTGAATCTCGTATTTTGATGATGAAACTACTTGATATATGTTTATGATTTAATCTGCGTTTTGAGTGACGTAGGATGCTTCGATCAGGATGAGACAATTAAAGCAGGAAAATCATGTTGTGCCGAAGGAACATGTCAGAAGATTGGACGTCGGGCCGGTGGATCGGTCGACGTATCGACAGAAGGCTTCGGGCCGTGGAATCGGGCATCGGGCCAAGAAGAGCGGGTATTGTGCCAAGGATATCGGAGTTGCGGAGTCAACTGGCCGATTGGGCAATAGGCTGCAGGAGAGGACGATGCGCCGAAGAATCGGACGAAGCGTCGAGGGACCAATGACATGTCGGACAACTTGGTTAATTGCTTAGGATTAATTGTCTCGATCGAAGTTTTATTTTTGTTATGCAGGATTAACTATGATAACGATGAAGACATAAAGCAAAACAAAGTGTCGGAGTCAAGCGCGAAGGATTTGTTGCGAGTTCGAGAGTTCGACGGAAGTCCGAAGGTTCATCGGGAATGCTACCGGAACTAGCCGAGAATGAGTTGGGAGCTTGCCGAAGGATTTTTCGGAAGCTCGCCGGAAGGTTCGTTGGAAGTTCGCGGAGCTCACCGAGAAAGATCGGAGCTTGCCGAAGAAGCTCGTTGGAACTCGCTAAGATCAAATCGTGAAGTCTAGGAGCTTGCCGGGAGTCCGCAGAATGGTTTCCGAGAGTTCATCGGAAGACCGCCGGAAGTTTGCCGAAAGCTCGCAAGAAGAAGTCTTGACTTGCGGACTTTGTAATAGCTTAGAAAATGTCTTTAAAATCATAGTTAGCACATTAATTAGGGTTAGGATTAGGTGTTAATCCTATAACCCAAGTAGGGGCCAATTAGGCCCAAGTTCAGACTGGTTTGGACCAAGTTTGGAGCCAAACCAAGCGAGCTGAAATAGTGAAAGAGGTGGCACCACCAGGGTTGGAGGTGGCACCGCCCAGGAGAGGAGGTGGCACCGCCTGAGCTCAGTCTTCGAGGTAGACTGGGCGGTGCAACCTCCCTGACAGAGAGGTGGCACCGCCTGAGCTCGGTCTTCGAGATCTGGTAGAGAGGTGCAACCGCCTCAGTCAAGAGGTGGCATCGCCTGGGGCTCAGTCTCCGAGCCAGACTTAGGCAGTGCAACCGCCCCTGACAGAGAGGTGCAACCGCCTGGGCTCAGTCTTCGAGCTCTGCCAGGCGGTGCAACCTCTCCAGTCAGGAGGTGCAACCGCCTGATCCCGGAATTCCGGGATTTGATTGTTTTGAGCTCCAAATTTGAACTGGGTTGGGGCCTATAAATACCCCACCCATTCAGCACAGAAAGAGCAAGAGACCTACACCGAAATCTTGATCTTCTCTGTGATTCTTGAGCTCAAAATTGTTGAAAAGCCTTTAAGTTCTCCTCCTTCTGTTCTTCAAAGTCTTGAGTTGTAAAGAGAGGAGAGAAAGGTTCTGTAAGGGTTGTCTCCTGATCCCGTCAAAAGGAGTGAAACTGTAAAAGGGCAGTTGGCCTTCGCCTATTGAAGGAAGGCCTCTAGTTGACGTCGGTGACCTCGTCGGTGGAGGAAGCCAAAAGTGGAGTAGGTCAAGACTGACCGAACCACTCTAAATCTCTGGTTTGCTTTTACTTTGAGCACTTTATCATTACTGCAAACCTCCTACATAGCTACTGCCCTCTGCGCTTTTACGAACAAGTCTCTAAGTTCTGATTTTTCTAAATCTGCATTCAGACGTAAATCGGTGTTTTCGTACGATCTTTACATTGCAGTTTACGTTTACGTTCTGATTCCATTTATAACTGCAAACTGTCTTCTGTGCTTTTACGAACGAGTTTCTAAGTTCAGATCTTTCTAAAACTGCGCAAATTGCGTTTAGACATAAAACTACGTTTAGACGTAAAACTGCGTTTAGACGTAAAATTACGTTTAGACGTAAACTGCGCAAACTGTGTTTAGACGCAAACTGCGTTTAGACGTAAACTGAGTTTAGACGCAAACTGCGTTTAGGCGTAAACTGCGTTTAGACGCAAACTGCGTTTAGACGCAAACTGAGTTTAGACGCAAACTGCGTTTAGATGCAAACTGCGTAAACTGCGCTTAATCTTAAGATCGGCTTTTACATCGAAATCACTTTTATTGAACAAACGCAGCTTTCGTTTTTAATCGCTGAAAGATTTCCGCTGCACTAATTCACCCCCCCCCTCTTAGTGCTCTCGATCCTAACAATTGGTATCAGAGTGGGGTATTTCTCATTTCGGATTTACACCCGAGAGAAATGGCTCTTCAAGAAGGCTTTTCGGTCTTTCGTCCACCGTTCTTTAACGGATTGGACTACACTTATTGGAAAACTCGAATGAGAGTTTTCTTGATTTCTCTAAATTTGGATTTATGGAATATCGTTGAAAACGGTTTTCAACTTCCCTCTAAACCAATGAACGAATGGTCGGATTTGGAAAAGAAATATTTTTCTTTAAACGCAAAGGCTATGAATGCCTTATTTTTCGCTTTGGACAAAAATGAGTTCAATCGGATTTCCACGTGCGAAACGGCTTTTGACATTTGGCGAACACTTGAAATCACGCACGAGGGAACTAGTAGAGTCAAAGACTCGAAAGTTAACTTTTTATTGCATGATTTCGAGCTTTTTCAAATGCAACCAAGCGAGACTATAGGCGACATGTACACCCGTTTCATGGATGTCGTCAATAGTTTAAGAGCTCTTGGAAAATGTTTTTCGGATTTTGAACTCATAAACAAAATTTTGCGTTCTCTTTCTAAAAAGTGGGATTCAAAAGTAACTGCAATACAAGAAGCTAAAAATCTAAACAACTTACCACTTGAAGAACTAATTGGTTCATTGATGACATGTGAAATGGTGCACAATGCACATGATGAACATGTTGAACACAATCACCTTCCAAAGAACAGGAAGGATTTGGAACTCTAGACAAATGAATGACACTTGAGCGATGACTCAAGTGATGAGGACAATGATGAACAAACCAACCTTCCAAAGAACAGGAAGGATTTGGGACAGAGAACATTTGAAGACCACTCGAGCATAAGCTCAAGTGATGGTGAACTTAAACTACAAATGAAACGAAAATTAAAAAGCAAAAAGAATCGAACTACTTGCTTTAAACGCAAGAAGAAGAACAAAAATTGGGATGAATCGAGCTCCTCTGAAGAAGAGAAAGTCAACAAAAGCAAGGCGGCAAACTACGCCTTAACAGCCTACAATGATGAGGTAATCGAAATCCCCCTAATTTATTTTGAAATTACTTGATGATTTCATGATGTATTTTTCTCTTTTAGTTTTGAATTAATTTTCTTAAAAATTACATGTTAAAAAAAAAATTATTATTATGATCATACTAAGTAATTTCGAAAATGATAATATTGCATATTTTATGATAAACAAATAAAATGATCTTGATTGAAAATATGAAATCATGGTTAAGAAGTAATAATGTGTATTACGTTGATTTCCATTGTTATTTCTTGATTTTGATTAAAGATCATGTTTGATTTGAAGAAATGCATAATGATGAAATTAAATATTTTGATTAACAATTTTATGCATGAGATTTTAAGCCGATGATAAGCATGTGTTATTCTCATGAGTATATTTGAAAAACTATGGCAAAAATATGTTCGAATGCATGAACGTGTTAAGATTATTTTTCAGACATTCTTGATTCAATGTTCAAAACACTTAATTGTCATGATGATTTTACACTATAACATGTTGGAAATTATATTTTTTGGATACATAAATTTTTATGATCATGAGCATGTTTTATCTTCATAATTGAACTTGAAAATCTATAGCAAAATCTTATCCGAATGCATGAAAGTACTAATTTCATTTTCGGATTCACTTAACAATTGGTATCCTAACAATCGGATTTTCTCATACACTTATGAAAAATATTTTTCTAAAATGGATTTGATGAAATGATTCCTGTTTATAAATTCCATCTCGAAATATGAATGATAGTGTTTTTGCTAAAGAAAATAATTATTAAAATCATGATCTTGATAATTATAACATGAAGCTCTTTATAAATCAAGATCGTTCATTATGCTCCCTACATTTATCAAAAAGGAGTTCTTCAAATGAAATGCAACTTGTCTTTTGATTTCTTACAATTCAATGAAGTGTCATATTGATATCTTGAAACTTGGAATATTTTAAAATGTGATCTTGATATGAATGTTTCAAGTTGCTCTTTGTACTATATCTTTTCAAATGAATCATGAGCCTTGATATCATATATTTCATAATACAGAAATAACAAGATTTCTTCGTCTTGTATGTCTTGTGTGATGATTGTACATCAATTTGCTTTATTAAGAATTATATGAATCTTGATCGTGAACTTGTTAAGAAGAATTGTAATGAACCATGAATCATATCTTTGGTATTCACGAATTGATCCTCATTGATATCTTTCATTGATATGATAAATTATCATCTCATGATATGTCGCATAATTATATCATGCCTTGCGATTGTATCATGTGATCGTTGCTGAATTTTCACATTGATATTCTTCATGACATGATTTCTTTGCATTATTGTCCTGTATGCTTCATGTGATAATATGAATACATGAAACACTTATGATATGATTTTTATGCAATTCCTTGTATTCATGAAATGTTTATCTCATCACCTAATAATTCTTCTTGATATTCCTTATGTGAAGAGAAGAATACATGAAATATTCATTAATTTGTTTTGATATATACAAATAAGAAGTTTCAAACATGTATGGTAGGATATAATTTGACAAAATTGATACCATCATGATATATTTATGATGTGCAATTATGCATGCAATACTTGTGCTTTCTATTTATGATGTGATGTATTGCATATGATGTAAATCATGATTTAAAATGCTATGAGTGCTAAGTTACACACTTTGAGAAAAAATTGCTATATTGAAACATTAATGTAATTATGAATGATGATATGAAATTATGCATGTAATACTTCAACCTATGATAACGATGCATGCAATGATATTCATGATGAAAAATTGTCTTGACATTCATCACTTGATTATTCATCCTTTGTCATGATTTTGAAATCATTGTAAAAGGAAAAAGAACTACAAAACTGTATTCTTCCTTTCTTTTTGATAATGACAAAGGGGGAGATAGCTAGCTTATACAAGTCAAGAAGATGCAAAAACTTGATTGTTAGCTTGCCTATCTTAAGTAGCAAAAATTACTAACTTGCTTATTTCAAGAAGAAAAATTGTCTTCTTGAACATCACTATCTTGAATATCTCAAGAAGCAAAACTTGCAATTTGCACATTGCAATAGGAAGCAAGAATCATGAGCTTACACAAGAAAGCTATCTTGCATTTGCTTTCGAAATTTTTGCTAGCTTATATATTGTGAAACTTGTATATCGTAAAAAATGCTAGCTTGTTGGTCTAAAGAGAAGCAAAAAGTTGCTATCTCAAAAGAAGCTAATGTGCTATCTTGCCTATCTCAAGAGCCAAAATGCTAACTTGCGCATCTAGCAAAGTGAACAAAATTTTCAAGAAGCAAGAGTTGCCTTCTTGAACATCTCTAATTTGCTAGCTTGCATGATATAGAACTTGCTATCTTGAACATTACCAAAAGTGCTATCTTATATGCTATAAAACTTGCATATCTAAAACTTGATAGCATGAATGTTCTAAGCATGATGTAACACTTGCTAAATCTTCTAGCTCCAAGATTGCATGATGATAAAACTTGATATTATGTTTTTCATGCAATGAGTTGAACCAATATCACACACACTTGATTGTGGTACTTCTCCTTTTTGTTGATGACAAAGGGGGAGAAGTATGTTGATGACATGACATGTGATGCATAAGTTTATGCATATGTTCATGTCGACGTGTTGCAAGTATTCATGATAAATATTGCAATGACTTGAATTCAGTTTGAATTCAAGGTTCTATCAATATGGCATATTGATAGGGGGAGTTTGTTTAAACTCCGGGAGTTAAGTTTAACTCCGTCATCAAGTGGTTGTCATCATCAAAAAGGGGGAGATTGTTGAATCTCGTATTTTGATGATGAAACTACTTGATATATGTTTATGATTTAATCTGTGTTTTGAGTGACACAGGATTCTTCGATCAGGATGAGACAATTAAAGCAGGAAAATCATGTTGTGCCGAAGGAACATGTCAGAAGATTGGACGTCGGGCCGGTGGATCGGTCGACGTATCGACAGAAGGCTTCGGGCCGTGGAATCGGGCATCGGGCCAAGAAGACCGGGTATTGTGCCAAGGATATTGGAGTTGCGGAGTCAACTGGCCGATTGGGCAATAGGCTGCAGGAGAGGACGATGCGCCGAAGAATCGGACGAAGCGTCGAGGGACCAATGACATGTCGGACAACTTGGTTAATTGCTTAGGATTAATTGTCTCGATCGAAGTTTTGTTTTTGTTGTGCAGGATTAACTATGATAACGATGAAGACATAAAGCGAAACAAAGTGTCGGAGTCAAGCGCGAAGGATTTGTTGCGAGTTCAAGAGTTCGACGGAAGTCCGAAGGTTCGTCGGGAATGCTACCGGAACTAGCCGAGAATGAGTTGGGAGCTTGCCGAAGGGTTTTTCGGAAGCTCGCCGGAAGGTTCGTTGGAAGTTCGCGGAGCTCACCGAGAAAGATCGGAGCTTGCCGAAGAAGCTCGTTGGAACTCGCTAAGATCAAATCGTGAAGTCTAGGAGCTTGCCGGGAGTCCGCAGAATGGTTTCCGAGAGTTCATCGGAAGACCGCCGGAAGTTTGCCGAAAGCTCGCAAGAAGAAGTCTTGACTTGCAGATTTTGTAATAGCTTAGAAAATGTCTTTAAAATCATAGTTAGCACGTTAATTAGGGTTAGGATTAGGTGTTAATCCTATAACCCAAGTAGGGGCCAATTAGGCCCAAGTTCGGACTGGTTTGGACCAAGTTTGGAGCCAAACCAAGTGAGCTGAAATAGTGAAAGAGGTGGCACCACCAGGGTTGGAGGTGGCACCGCCCAGGAGAGGAGGTGGCACCGCCTGAGCTCAGTCTTCGAGGTAGACTGGGCGGTGCAACCTCCCTGACAGTGAGGTGGCACCGCTTGAGCTTGGTCTTCGAGCTCTGGCAGAGAGGTGCAACCGCCTCAGTCAAGAGGTGGCACCGCTTGGGGCTCAGTCTCCGAGCCAGACTTAGGTGGTGCAACCGCCCCTGACAGAGAGGTGCAACTGCTTGGGCTCAGTCTTCGAGCTCTACCGGGCGGTGCAACCTCTCCAGTCAGGAGGTGCAACCGCCTGATCCCGGAATTCCGGGATTTGATTGTTTTGTGCTCCAAATTTGAATTGGGTTGGGGCCTATAAATACCCCACCCATTCAGCACAGAAAGAGCAAGAGACCTACACCGAAATCTTGATCTTCTCTGTGATTCTTGAGCTCAAAATTGTTGAAAAGCCTTTAAGTTCTCCTCCTTCTGTTCTTCAAAGTCTTGAGTTGTAAAGAGAGGAGAGAAAGGTTCTGTAAGGGTTGTCTCCTGATCCCGTCAAAAGGAGTGAAAATGTAAAAGGGCAGTTGGCCTTCGCCTATTGAAGGAAGGCCTCTAGTTGACGTCGGTGACCTCGTCGATGGAGGAAGCGAAAAGTGGAGTAGGTCAAGACTGACCGAACCACTCTAAATCTCTGGTTTGCTTTTACTTTGAGCACTTTATCATTACTGCAAACCTCCTACATAGCTACTGCCCTCTACGCTTTTACGAACAAGTCTCTAAGTTCTGATTTTTCCGAATCTGCATTCAGACGTAAATCGGTGTTTTCGTACGATCTTTACATTGCAGTTTACGTTTACGTTCTGATTCCATTTATAACTGCAAACTGTCTTCTGTGCTTTTACGAACGAGTTTCTAAGTTCAGATCTTTCTAAAACTGCGCAAATTGCGTTTAGATGTAAAACTACGTTTAGACGTAAAACTGCGTTTAGACATAAACTGCGCAAACTGTGTTTAGACGCAAACTGCGTTTAGACGTAAACTGAGTTTAGACGCAAACTGCGTTTAGGCGCAAACTGCGTTTAGACGCAAACTGCATTTAGACGCAAACTGAGTTTAGACGCAAACTGCGTTTAGACGCAAACTCGGATGAGAGTTTTCTCATTTCGGATTTACACCCGAGAGAAATGGCTCTTCAAGAAGGCTTTTCGGTCTTTCGTCCACCATTCTTTAACGGATTGGACTACACTTATTGGAAAACTCGAATGAGAGTTTTCTTGATTTCTCTAAATTTGGATTTATGGAATATCATTGAAAACGGTTTTCAACTTCCCTCTAAACCAATGAACGAATGGTCGGATTTGGAAAAGAAGTATTTTTCTTTAAACGCAAAGGCTATGAATGTCTTATTTTTCGCTTTGGACAAAAATGAGTTCAATCGGATTTCCACGTGCGAAACGGCTTTTGACATTTGGCGAACACTTGAAATCACGCACGAGGGAACTAGTAGAATCAAAGACTCGAAAGTTAACTTTTTATTGCATGATTTCGAGCTTTTTCAAATGCAACCAAGCGATGATTGTGTGATGATTTATTCGCCTTGTATGTCTTGTGTGATGATTATACATCAATTTGCTTTATTAAGAATTATATGAATCTTGATCGTGAACTTGTTAAGAAGAATTGTAATGAACCATGAATCATATCTTTGGTATTCACGAATTGATCCTCATTGATATCTTTCATTGATATGATAAATTATCATCTCATGATATGTCGCATAATTATATCATGCCTTGCGATTGTATCATGTGATCGTTGCTGAATTTTCACATTGATATTCTTCATGACATGATTTCTTTGCATTATTGTCCTGTATGCTTCATGTGATAATATGAATACATGAAACACTTATGATATGATTTTTATGCAATTCCTTGTATTCATGAAATGTTTATCTCATCACCTAATAATTCTTCTTGATATTCCTTATGTGAAGAGAAGAATACATGAAATATTCATTAATTTGTTTTGATATATACAAATAAGAAGTTTCAAACATGTATGGTAGGATATAATTTGACAAAATTGATACCATCATGATATATTTATGATGTGCAATTATGCATGCAATACTTGTGCTTTCTATTTATGATGTGATGTATTGCATATGATGTAAATCATGATTTAAAATGCTATGAGTGCTAAGTTACACACTTTGAGAAAAAATTGCTATATTGAAACATTAATGTAATTATGAATGATGATATGAAATTATGCATGTAATACTTCAACCTATGATAACGATGCATGCAATGATATTCATGATGAAAAATTGTCTTGACATTCATCACTTGATTATTCATCCTTTGTCATGATTTTGAAATCATTGTAAAAGGAAAAAGAACTACAAAACTGTATTCTTCCTTTCTTTTTGATAATGACAAAGGGGGAGATAGCTAGCTTGTACAAGTCAAGAAGATGCAAAAACTTGATTGTTAGCTTGCCTATCTTAAGTAGCAAAGATTACTAACTTGCTTATTTCAAGAAGAAAAATTATCTTCTTGAACATCACTATTTTGAATATCTCAAGAAGCAAAACTTGCAATTTGCACATTGCAATAGGAAGCAAGAATCATGAGCTTACACAAGAAAGCTATCTTGCATTTGCTTTCGAAATTTTTGCTAGCTTATATATTATGAAACTTGTATATCGTAAAAAATGCTAGCTTGTTGGTCTAAAGAGAAGCAAAAAGTTGCTATCTCAAAAGAAGCTAATGTGCTATCTTGCCTATCTCAAGAGGCAAAAATGCTAACTTGCGCATCTAGCAAAGTGAACAAAATTTTCAAGAAGCAAGAGTTGCCTTCTTGAACATCTCTAATTTGCTAGCTTGCATGATATAGAACTTGCTATCTTGAACATTACCAAAAGTGCTATCTTATATGCTATAAAACTTGCATATCTAAAACTTGATAGCATGAATGTTCTAAGCATGATGTAACACTTGCTAAATCTTCTAGCTCCAAGATTGCATGATGATAAAACTTGATATTATGTTTTTCATGCAATGAGTTGAACCAATATCACACACACTTGATTGTGGTACTTCTCATTTTTGTTGATGACAAAGGGGGAGAAGTATGTTGATGACATGACATGTGATGCATATGTTTATGCATATGTTCATGACGACGTGTTGCAAGTATTCATGATAAATATTGCAATGACTTGAATTTAGTTTGAATTCAAGGTTCTATCAATATGGCATATTGATAGGGGGAGTTTGTTTAAACTCCGGGAGTTAAGTTTAACTCCGTCATCAAGTGGTTGTCATCATCAAAAAGGGGGAGATTGTTGAATCTCGTATTTTGATGATGAAACTACTTGATATATGTTTATGATTTAATCTGTGTTTTGAGTGACGTAGGATGCTTCGATCAGGATGAGACAATTAAAGCAGGAAAATCATGTTGTGCCGAAGGAAAATGTCAAAAGATTGGACGTCGGGCCGGTGGATCGGTCGACGTATCGACAGAAGGCTTCGGGCCGTGGAATCGGGCATCGGGCCAAGAAGACCGGGTATTGTGCCAAGGATATCGGAGTTGCAGAGTCAACTGGCCGATTGGGCAATAGGCTGCAGGAGAGGACGATGCGCCGAAGAATCGGACGAAGCGTCGAGGGACCAATGACATGTCGGACAACTTGGTTAATTGCTTAGGATTAATTGTCTCGATCGAAGTTTTGTTTTTGTTGTGCAGGATTAACTATGATAACGATGAAGACATAAAGCGAAACAAAGTGTCGGAGTCAAGCGCGAAGGATGTGTTGCGAGTTCGAGAGTTCGACGGAAGTCCGAAGGTTCGTCGGGAATGCTACCGGAACTAGCCGAGAATGAGTTGGGAGCTTGCCGAAGGGTTTTTCGGAAGCTCGCCGGAAGGTTCGTTGGAAGTTCGCGGAGCTCACCGAGAAAGATCGGAGCTTGCCGAAGAAGCTCGTTGGAACTTGCTAAGATCAAATCATGAAGTCTAGGAGCTTGCCGGGAGTCCGCAGAATGGTTTCCGAGAGTTCATCGGAAGACCGCCGGAAGTTTGCCGAAAGCTCGCAAGAAGAAGTCTTGACTTGCAGATTTTGTAATAGCTTAGAAAATGTCTTTAAAATCATAGTTAGCACGTTAATTAGTGTTAGGATTAGGTGTTAATCCTATAACCCAAGTAGGGGCCAATTAGGCCCAAGTTCGGTTTGGTTTGGACCAAGTTTGGAGCCAAACCAAGTGAGCTGAAATAGTGAAAGAGGTGGCACCGCCAGGGTTGGAGGTGGCACCGCCCAGGAGAGGATCTCCCAGCGAAGCTGGGCGGTGCAACCGCCCCAGCCAGGAGGTGGCACCGCCTGAGCTCAGTCTTCGAGCTAGACTGGGCGGTGCAACCTCCCTGACAAAGAGGTGGCACCGCCTGAGCTCGGTCTTCGAGCTCTGGCAGAGAGGTGCAACCGCCTCAATCAAGAGGTGGCACCGCCTGGGGCTCAGTCTCCGAGCCAGACTTAGGCGGTGCAACCGCCCCTGACAGAGAGGTGCAACCGCCTGGGCTCAGTCTTCGAGCTCTGCCAGGCGGTGCAACCTCTCCAGTCAGGAGGTGCAACCGCTTGATCCCGGAATTCCGGGATTTGATCGTTTTGAGCTCCAAATTTGAATTGGGTTGGGGCCTATAAATACCCCACCCATTCAGCACAGAAAGAGCAAGAGACCTACACCGAAATCTTGATCTTCTCTGTGATTCTTGAGCTCAAAATTGTTGAAAAGCCTTTAAGTTCTCCTCCTTCTATTCTTCAAAGTCTTGAGTTGTAAAGAGAGGAGAGAAAGGTTCTGTAAGGGTTGTCTCCTGATCCCGTCAAAAGGAGTGAAACTGTAAAAGGGTAGTTGGCCTTCGCCTATTGAAGGAAGGCCTCTAGTTGACGTCAATGACCTCGTCGGTGGAGGAAGCCAAAAGTGGAGTAGGTCAAGACTGACCGAACCACTCTAAATCTCTGGTTTGCTTTTACTTTGAGCACTTTATCATTACTGCAAACCTCCTACATAGCTACTGCCCTCTGCGCTTTTACGAACAAGTCTCTAAGTTCTGATTTTTCCGAATTTGCATTCAGACGTAAATCGGTGTTTTCGTACGATCTTTATATTACAGTTTACGTTTACGTTCTGATTCCATTTATAACTGCAAACTGTCTTCTGTGCTTTTACGAACGAGTTTCTAAGTTCAGATCTTTCTAAAACTGCGCAAATTACGTTTAGACGTAAAACTACGTTTAGACGTAAAACTGCGTTTAGACGTAAAATTGCGTTTAGACGTAAACTGCGCAAACTGTGTTTAGATGCAAACTGCGTTTAGACGTAAACTGAGTTTAGACGCAAACTGTGTTTAGGCGCAAACTGCGTTTAGACGCAAACTGAGTTTAGACGCAAACTGCGTTTAGACGCAAACTGCGTAAACTGCGCTTAATCTTAAGATCAGCTTTTACATCGAAATCGCTTTTATTGAACAAACGCAGCTTTCGTTTTTAATCGCTGAAAGATTTCCGCTGCACTAATTCACCCCCCCCCTCTTAGTGCTCTCGATCCTAACACAAGCTAGCAAAATTTTTTAAAGCAAATGCAAGATAGCTTTCTCGTTGAAATGTGTAAGCTAGCGATTCTTGCTTCGTACTGCAATGTGCAAGTTGCAAGTTTTGCTTATTGAGATTAGCAAGATAGTGATGTTCAAGATAGTTTTGCTTCCTATTGCAATGTGCAAGTTGCAAGTTGGCCCAATTCTAATCCCTATTATGTGCTAACTATGAATTTTAAGATATTTACTAAGCTAAACAAAGTCCGTAAGTCTATGATTCTTTCGGCGAGCTTCCGGCGATCTTCCGGCGAACTTCAATGATCTCTCGGTAATATTCTAGCGGACTCCCGACAAGCTCCTGGACTTCATGATGATCTTCTTGGCGAGTTTTGATGAGCTTCTTTAGCAAGCTTTGGGACTTCTCAGTCAATTCTAACAAAACTTCTGACGAACATCCGGACTTCCAACGAACTCTCAAACTCCTAACAAAATCGCGTTCTTGACTCCGGGATTTCATTTTACTTTATGCCTTGCTATTATAGTTAATCCTGCACATGTAAAAGCACACTTCGATCTAGACAATTATTACTAAGTATGAATCATGTTGTCCAGCATGTCATTGGTCCATCGACGCTTCATCCAATTCTTCGATGCATCGTCCTCTCTTACGGCCTATTACCCAATCGACCAGTTGACCTTCACAACTCCGATATCCTTAGCGCAATATCCACTCTTATTGACCCGATGCCCGAATCCATGGCCTGAAGCCTTTTGTCGATATGTCGATCGATCCTCCAGCCTGACGTCTAATCTTCTGACATATTTTCCTCCGGACCAACATGATTCTTCCTGCTTTAATTGTCTCCCCCTGATCGAAGCATCCTGCGTCACTCAAAACGCAGATCAAATCACAAACACTTATCAATTGGTTTCATCATCAAAATCCGAGATTCAACAATCTCTCCCTTTTTGATGATTACAACCAATTGATGACGGAGTCAACCTTAACTCCCCCTATCAATATGTCATATTGATAGAACCTTGAATTCAAGCTGAATTCAAGTCATTTCAAATTTCATCATGAATATTTGCAACATGTCATCATGCATAATATGATCATACTTCTCCCCCTTTGTCATCAACAAAAAGGAGAAGTTACAACTATCAAGTATTTGGACATAGAAGTTCAATTCATTGCAATATAATCATAATCTTCAATTTTATCATCATACAAGCTAGCGAATTTAGCATCACTTTACAACATGTATAATCACCAAATCATCATTAATTTTAAAGATATGTAAGTTTGCATTTTTGTTTCTTAATATAGGCAATCTATCAAGTTTTTGGTGATGTTCAAGATAGCAAGCTCTTTCTTCTCTTTTGAGAAGTGTCATTTTTGCTTCCTTTGCAAAGTGTAAGTTAGCAAAATTTTACATTATTTTACAACATGCATGCTAGTAATTTGGCAAGTGTTACTTCTCTTTTAAGTATGAAGGCTAGCAAGTTTTTTGAAAAATAATGCAAGGTAACAAGCTAGCAAGATACAATGTTTTACATGAAGCAAGCTAACAAGTTTTGCATCTTTTTTCGATATGTACGTTTGCAATTTTTGCTTCTCATTAGATGTGCTAGCAAGTAAGCAAGTTTTTATCCTTACAATTTGTGAAAAAGATATTCAAATGAAATTTGAAGTCATGAATTTTGAAAAAGATATTCTCTTTATTAAATCGCAAAAGGAAACATAGGAGAAAAAGATTTCAATTCGTGTAAAAGAAATCTTATGATTCACATAAAAAAATCTCCTCTTTAGTAAAATACCAAGAAAAATCATAGAAGTACAAAGAAGAGATCTTGATTAAAAAAATATCTCAAGTAATTCCAATAAACTAAGATCATGATTTTGATAAAACTTATTCAAATTTAGATCATCAAAATCATCAAAATCTCAATATTTCTTTCAAGAGATTCAAAATGGCATAAATAATTTTATTGATCTCTTAGTGAAAAATTGATAAGATAGAGAAAAAAAATTTCAATAAATGATTTCCTCCTTTTGTTTCAACTTATTGATTGATTTCATATATGCATGTTCTTTTCTTTTAAATCCATGCATCATTCATTAACACCAAAAAAGAACTTTCAAAAGATCGCAAAACTTATCATGCATAAGTTCGAAATATAAACTCATTAAGCATGCTTTCAAGTCATCATTATATTTTCATTAGGATATATTTTCCTTTTTATTTGTTTTATTTTAAGTGATTGATTTCATATAAGCATGATCAAGTTTTTTTTTTTCGTATGAAAACATTTATCATAGTTTAAAATCGAAAAGGCCACGTTCATTATCATAAAAATCGATAATCCATAAATTTCAAGAATCATCATGCATAAATTCGAAACATAAACTTATTAAGCATGATATCAAATCATTACTTCAAATCAAACATGATTTCATTAATCATAGAGCATCTTCAATCAAAATTGAGAAACAATATAATTCATCTTGTTAGGTATACAAGCATTAGATTTATATCTAACATTCTATTGCATTATCAAAACATCAAGCATGATTTCATAAGGCATTTTTAATTAAAATCATTTTGTTTATTTATCATAAAACATGCAATTTTCATGATTACTTTTAAAATCATTAGAAAGGTAAGCATGATCCAATTTTATTTTTGTATTTTCATTAAACATGCAACTCAAAAAAAATATAATTTTTCTAAACTAATTTAAGAACAACTCATGAAAAGTATTATGTAATTTGGAAATAAATTAAAGGAGTTCCATTTAAGTTGTTTACATCATTGTCGAATGCCGTTAAGGCGTAATTTGCCACCTTGCCTTTGTTGATCTTCTTCTTGTCTTCGGATGAGCTCAATTCGTCTAAAGTCACCTTCTTCTTCTTTTTAAGTTCATTTTTAATTTTCGATTCTTGTTTTAAAAATTTTATGGGGAGTTCAAGTTTACCATCACTTGAGCTTATGCTCGAGTGGTCTTCAATTGTTCTAAGTCTGAAATCCTTCTTGATCTTTGAAATGTGGTTCTCAAGTTCTTTACGTGCTTTACATGTTATTTTATAGGTCATCAAAGACCCTATAAGTTCTTCAATTGAAAAATGGTTCAAATTCTTTGATTCTTGTATTGCCGTTATTTTCGAATCCCAATTTTTAGAAAGCGATCGTAAAATCTTATTAACGAGTTCAAAATCTGAAAAACTTCTACCAAGTGTTTTTAAACCATTAACGACATCCGTAAAACGGGTGTACATGTCTCTAATGGTTTCGCTTGGTTTCATATAAAATAGTTTAAAATCGTGCATTAAAAGATTGACTTTAGAATCTTTTACTCTACTCGTGCCTTCGTGTGTGATTTCGAGAGTGTGCCATATTTCGAAAGTCGTTTCACAAGTAGAAACCCGATTAAACTCAGTTTTATCTATTAAGATCCCTTCTGAAAAGTTGAAATCCTAAAGTAATGGCAAAACAAGAAGCAAAGGACCAAAATAACTCTCCGCTTGAAAAACTTATTAGGCCCTTGATGACCTATGAAATGACATGTATATCACATGATGAACTTAAGAATAACCTTCCAAAGAACAGGAAGGACATGACACTTAGAACCAAAGAATGCCACTTAGGTGAAAGATCAAGTGATGATAATGATGATGATGATGATGACTTGACACTCCTTACAAGAAAGTTTAAAAAATTCTTAAGAATGAACAAAACAAAACAAGATATTAAGGACAAAAATGAACTAAAAAAAGATCAAATAATATGCTATGAATACAAGAAGCTGAGACACTTCAAAAATGAATATCCCCAAGTGAAGAAGAAGCTACCAAAAAAAAGAAAGCGATTAAAGCTACTTGGGATGACTCAAGTGTATCCGAAGACGAGGAGCAAACTAACAAAGAAGAAGTTAATAACTACACATTAATGGCATTTGACAATGAGGTAAGTGACTCAATCATTTATCTTTTGATGAATTATTAAATATTTTTCATAATTTATTTAATGAATGTAAATTATTTGGTAAAAGATATAAATTATTGAAAAAGGATTATGCTTCTCTTTCTAGTGAACTTAAAAAATTAAAAAATGAGCATGATAAGTGTATGTTAACTCTTTATACTAAATGTAAAGAGTTAGAGTTATTTAAAAAGAAAATTTTATTACTACAAGAAACATTAGAAAATTTTAAAATAAGTAAAGAATCCTTAAACATGATCCTTACTAATAAGAGTTATGTTTATAAAAAAGAAGGAATTAGCTTTGTGAGTAACACTCAACCAAAGCCAACTATCCTCGTTAAAGTAACACTCATGTTTAAATATTTTTTGTAAGTTTATAAATTAGTTCAAAATAAAAAGGGCTTTACGTTTGCCTCCATTCGAATTGATCATAGTGGTGAATTTTAAAACTATGATTTTAAAAACTTTTATGATTTAAATAAGTATAACCACAACTTCTATACTCCAAGAAACCGTCAACAAAAAATAGAATTATTGAGAGAAAAAATAAGAGTTTATAAGAAATGGCAAGAATTATGCTTAGTGAATATAGCTTGTCCAAATATTTTTGAGCCGAAGCCATTAACACGATATGCTATGTCATAAATAAGGTTCTTGTAAGACCATTACTTTTTAAAACTCCCTATGAATTGTGGAACAACAAAAGACCCAATATTTTTTATTTTAAAGTTTTTTATTGTAAATATTTTATTTTAAATAAAAAAGATACCTTCAAAAAATTTGATGTAAAATCAAATGAAGGTATTTTTCTTGGTTATTCCTCTATTTCTAAAGCTTTTTATGTCTTTAATGAAAGAACTTTGGTTATAGAGGAATCTATTCGTATTATTTTTAATGAGTTTTTCAAATTTAAAAAAAATAATTTTGATGATGATTTTAATTTTGATGCTTTAAATTTGAATGAAAACTTTCCTCCCCCAGACAACTTGGATGTATCTTCTTTCGAAAAATCCCTAACTAAGGATGGGAGTATGTAGATGCTCATCATAAGGAGCTAATTAATGGAGATATATCAAAAGGTGTTTAAACTCGTTCTTCTTTCAAAAAATTTTATGTGAATGTAGCCTTTTTATCTCAAATTGAACTAAAATATATTGACAAAACCCTAAAAGATGATTCATGGGTTATGCAATGTAAGAGGAGTTAAATCAATTTGAGAGAAATAAGGTATAGAAGCTTGTTCCTAGACCTAGTAACCATTTAGTAATTGGTATTTAATGGGTCTTTTGAAATAAGCAAGATGAACTTGGCATTGTGGCTAGAAACAAGGCTAGATTAGTGGTCAAATATTTTAACCAAGAAGAAGGTATCAATTATAAAGAAACCTTCACTCTTGTAGCTAGACTTGAAGCCAGAAGGATTTTCTTTGCATATGCTAGTTGTAATAATTTTAAATTATTTCAAATAGATGTTAAAAGTTTTCTTAATGGCTTTATTTCCGAAGAAGTTTATGTTAAACAACCACTGGGATTTGAGAATGCTGTTTTTTTAAATTATATTTTTAAGTTATCTAAAGCTCTCTATAGTTTGAAACAAGCCCCAAGGGCTTGGTATTATAGACTTAGTTCTTTTCTAATTAAGAATAATTTTTTAAAAGGCAAGGTTGATACAATATTTTTATTAAATATTTTAGAAATAATTTTCTTATTGTTCAAATTTATGTTGATGATATTATTTTTGGTTCTACGAATAAGTCTTTATGTGAATATTTTACAAAAATTATGAGCTAAGATTTTGAAATGAGCTTAATGGGCGAATTAACTTTGTACTTAGAATTACAAATTAAGCAACTAAGTGATGGAATTTTTGTTAGTCAAACTAAATATGCTTTAGATCTATTAAAACGGTTCATTTAGATAGTTGTAAGGCTATTAATACACCAATGAGTGCTTCCACAAAGTTAGGTATTAACCATGATAGAGAAAATTTTGATCAAAAGACTTATAGGGGCATGATAGATAGTTTACTATATCTTCCCTCAATTAGACTGGACATTATATTCAATGTTAGACTTTGTGCTAGATTTCAATCTAATCCCAAGCAATCTCACCTTAAAGCTGTTAAAAAGATTTTTAGATACCTAAAAGAAACTTCTACTCTAAGATTATAGTATCCAAAATCTAAAAACTTTGAATTAATTGCTTATGCCGATGCAGATTTTGCTAGATGTAGAGTATATAGAAAAAGCAAATCAAGAACATGTCAACTCTTAGGTCATACACTTGTTTCTTGATCTTCAAAGAAACAAAACTCGGTTGCATTATCTATAGCCGAAGCTAAGTATATAGCAGCAGGTGCATGTTGTGCTCAAGTTATATGGATGAAAAATACATTAGAAAATTATGAAATTTACTTGAAAAACATACCTATAAAATGTGATAACACTAGTACAATATGTTTAACAAAAAATCTCATTCAACATTCTTGAACTGAATATACTATGCATCACTTTATTAGAGATCATATTAATAATAATGATATATCTTTATAATTTATTGATATAAAACATCAATTAGCTTATATTTTTACAAAACCTTTAAATGAGGAACAATTTGATTTTATTAGAAGAGAAGTAAGCATGTTAAAACTTCCAAATACATAAGTTCCTCTTATATATATTTTTAGATTTCTTAGTTCTTTTAGGAAATTAAGTTTTCTTTTTATCGAGATTATTTCCTATCACCTTCTTGAAGTTTTATTCATGTATTTTTTATCTTTCATTTGATGATCTTTTCCTATGAATTCTTCCTCTCTCTACTCATGTAAGAAGAGTTTTTATTCATGGACTTTTGGTATACTTGATCTTTTATGTGATGATCATTTCCTATGAATCCTTCTTCCTTCTATTTACAAGAATAGGGATTTGATTCATTAATTTTTAATATACACACTTTAATGAATCATTTCTCTTTACGAATGTATAAGTTTGATTCATAGACTTTTGATTCTTATAACTTGATTTTTCTTGTGATGAATGAATTCCTCCCTTCCTTTTCTTCCTCTTCTTCCTATTTTTATGACAAAAGGAAGAAAGAAACTTGCTAGCATCTCACGAAAAGCATAAATGCTAGCTTGCACATTTCAAGAAAAACCAAAAAGTGCTTACACATCTAAAGAGAAGTGCTAGCTTGCCTATTTCAAGAAGCAAAAGTGGTTATCTTGCAAAGTTTTTACTTAACTTCTCATTTCACAAATTTTCTATCTTACATAAATTGGTGTAAAACTTACTTGCATAGTTTAAAATACTTGTTGAATGATTCTCCTTTTTATTGATGACAAAGGGGGAGAAATGATAAATGTTTGGAATCATGCCAAAATGATGTTGAATTTAGTATCATGCATGAAGTGATAAATGGTTAAAAAATACTTTAGTATCATGTATGTTATGTTGAATTTGGTATCATGCATGAAGTGATGAATGCTTTAGTATCATGTAGGTTATGCCCAAAGTAATGTTGATTTGGTATCATGCATGAAGTGATGAAATTGTGCATGTTATACTTTGATGACTTGAAACTATGATGGTGCACAATGTATGAAATTTTGAAATATTGTATTTGATCATTATGATCAAAATTGTTTCACTTGAATTCAAATGTTATGATTCCTTTTGAATTCAAGATTGTTTTATCTCAATATGGCATATATATAGGGGGAGTTAAGGTTAACTCTATATTGGTTGTCATTATAAAAAATGGGGAGATTATTGAATCTCGGATTTTGATGATGAAATCAATTAGTGAATTAATGATCTAATCTATTTGTTGAGATAAGTGATGTAGGACTAATTATGATCGTGAGAAAGGTAAAACAATTAAAAAACAATCTCGCAGGAAATTCACTGGGAGTTCATCGAAAACTTGTTGGAAGTTTGCTGAGAGTTTGCCAAAAGCTCGTTAGAAGATCGCCGGAAGTTCACCGAGAGTTCAATTGAACAATTGACATGCTAAACAACTTAGATTGCATGTATCGTAATTGTTTTAGCCTTAACTATCATAGTTAGGACTTTAATTTGAGTTAGTTTTGAGAGAAATCCTATTAACTCAATTAGGGGCCAACTGGGCCCAAAATAAGGCTAAATTGGACCGATTGGATGGCTCATTCAGCCACTTGAAGCCGCGTTAGGCAGTGGCATTGCCCAAACTAGGTGGTAGAACTGCCTAAGGCTTAGCCTCCCATGTGGTTTCGGTGGTGGTACTATTGGTAGCTAATACTGCCAAGCAGTGGTACCGCTAAAGCCCAGTCTTTGAGGCTCTATCAGGCGGTCATACTACCTGGATTAAGCAGTAGAACTATCCAGCATTAGTCTACAAGCAGTGGTATCACCCAATAATGACGATGGTGCCACTAGTACCTCATAAACCTAGGATGAGACACTTTTTGGATCTATTTTTTATGTCATTGGGTCTATAAATATCCCACTCTTTCCTACATGAAAGAGCACGAAAGTGTGAACAAAAGTCTTAAGATTTTGGGTTATAAAAGTGTCGAAAAAGTGCTAAGTGTCCTCCTCCTCCTTATTTAGCTTTGTGATCATTCTAAGAGAGGTGTGAGGCTTGTAAAGGTTGTCTTCAAAACTTGTAAAAATGAGAAAGAGTTATAAGAGGGTAGTTGTTGGTCTTCGCCCATTGAAAGAAGACCGTTAGTGTATGCCGATGGCTTTGACGGAAGAGGAATTGGGAGTGGACGTAGGTCATGATGACCGAACCACTATAAATTTGGTGTGTAGTCTCTTTCTGCTCTTTATTACTGTTGTTCTTTGTTTTAATTGCTTATTACATTTACTTCAAATGAAGCATACTTTTGATATCATTTCTGATACGAGTTTCATCGAATCAAGCTTTTTCAAATCATTAAGAATTTTGAATCAACATAATTTTTAGTATAAGCACTAATCACCACCCCTCTTAGTGTCGATTTCGGTCCTAACATTGACCTCCCACAATATCCATTCTTCTTGGCACAATACTCGATCCATTTGACTGATACCTAACATGGTGCTTTTTGGCCCAATGTCTAATTCTTCTATTTCAATGATTTATCTTTCATGATCGAAGTTTCTCCTATGTTACTTATCTCAAATGCTTATTAGTTCATAAACATATTAATTGATTTCATCATCAAAATTCGGGATTCAATAATCCAATCTTCTATCACTTCATTTGAATCTCCAACACATTGTCCTTTCCTTCGGTATATTGCCCATTCTATCTACATGTAAACTTTTCCACAACATCCAATCTTTTGATGTAGTACCCAATCCTTCCAACATGATGCCTAAACTCATAGCACGAAGTCTAATATTTGGCACGTCGACCAATCCTTCGGCTTGACGTCTAATTTCCAACATAATATCCTTTCCGGCATAATGTTCGATTCTCTTGCTTTGACAATTTGCCCTTCGTTGGTTCGTGTTCGTGAATGAAGTATTTTTTAAGTCACTTTTCTTAAAATCATATTAATCTATAAACTCATCAATTGATTTCATCATCAAAATCCGGGATTCAAAAGTACCTTTCCAAGTGAGTTCAAGTGTTTGCTATATATCATGTGTTATATATTTGGTATTTTTTATTTTAAGAGTACTTTAGGATTAATATTTCTTGATTTTGGTGTCTTTTCATGTTAATTCTATAATCAAGTGTATTTTAATTCCATTTCGGGTCTAATGATATGAAATTCCTCTTAAAATATGACACTTATGTTACTAACACTATTTCATTAGTTTATCCATTTTATGATGATTTTAGAATTGTTATTTCTTTATTTTGGTACATGTTTCAATTAATTTTACAATCAAGTATATTTCAATTTATTTTTGAGTTAAATGATATGAAGTTCTTCCAAATCACTACAAATTTCCAAATATTACCGAAATATGATAATAACATTCATTCTAGTATTTTTTTTCTAGTTTAAGAGTATTTTATAATTATTATTTCATGATTTTGGTATGATTTTAATGTAGATTATGTAGTCGAGTTTATTTTAATTTATTTTTAAGTATAATGAGATATAATTTATTTAAAATACTTCAAATTTACACCATGTAAATCATATATGACATAAATTATGAATCCATTATTTTTTCAAATTTATGAAAATTTTAGGTTTTTTTCATAAATTAGTATGCTTTAGCCCTCATTGAAGCTTTTTGTCAAAGAATTAGAGGGCTCTCATAGGAGATTCTATAGCATCATATCATGTTTTTGTAGAGGAAGATGTGTGGAAGGATGGGCAAAGGACAAAAATAAGAAAAGTTTATAAGAAGAGGTCGAGGGCAACAAAGGAGAAGAAAGAAGATGTTAGAACCCTTGGGATTCTAAGCTTGGGGTTGATCTTTTTAGGGGATTAGCCTCCTTGGAACTCTATAGGGGTTCTTTCCTCCAAGTTACTGCTCAAAGGCTATTAAGAAGATTCATCTATTGCTTATCAAAAGAGGATGAATACATGACTATTTATAGGGCTTCTAAACCCCAACTCCTAATAAGACATCTACTTAAGACTCCTACTTTTAACTAACTCCTAATAAAACTCATACTCTAAGAAGCAATCTCCCAACTAATCCTAACTCTAGCCGGCCTCTTCACCTCTTTAATAGGGGTCAACTAGGTAGATTTTATATGAATGTCCTTTTCAATTAAACTTAGTTAGGACTCTCATAGCTAGAGTCCTAACAGACCTACCCTCTTCAAATCAGTCTTGTCCACGAGGTTGACGATCCATGAATTCTGGAAATTTGATCTTCAAGTTGTCATAGTTCTCCTAAGTGGCATCTTCTGTTGGTAAGTTCTCTCACTATATTAGTACTTCAGTAGTGGGTCGTCGTCATCGAATCACGATCCGTCGATCAATAATGGCACTCAACTGGGTCTAGAGTTCTCTTTGGGTAGTCATATTTGATAGATGGCTTTGGGTTGTCTCTTTTTATCCCAACTTGAGCTTTAAACATGACACATGGAAGACTGGATGGATTCGGGAGCTGGTAGGTAAGTCCAATTTGTATGCTACCTCTCTGATGCACTCTAAAATATGGTAGGGTCCATAGAACTAAGGTGAAAGCTTCATAGATGCTCTGGTCTAGATTGATATATGTTTGTATGGCTAGAGCCATAGGAAGACCCAATCTCCTATTGAAAATTCTCTTTCGCCTTTGTATTGATCATGTTATTGTTTCATCCTTACTTGAGCTTTTTCTTATAACGAGGGAAGCCCTTCGATGAAGTCCATTGATATATTAATCCATTTTGAGTCCGAGACAGGTAAGGGTTATAGCTTTTCGGGACTAGCCATTGTCTCGCCTTTATGTTATTGGCATACATCACATTGTGCCATAAATTTAGCAATAATATTTTTCATCCCTATCCAATAAAAATTTTGCTTAATTCTCTTATAGGTTCTAAGGAACCCGTAGTGCCTGACCAAAGGTGTGGAATGCATCTCTTGAAAGATGGTCTTTATACAAGTAGAATTTAGCACAAGCACAGTATGTCCCTTATAGCACAATTCTTTTGAGTCTCAATTGTAATGACCCACGGAGCTCGGTGCTTCCTCCAATTTTTTTATGATCTTATTGGTCTTTGGATCTTTCTATCATTCCCTCTGAATATCCTCAAGGAAGTCATTGGTTGAAAGTGAAACGGTCAAAAATTTAGCTTGATTGGGTAGTCGCAAAAGCGCATCTGCAACAACATTCTCTCTTCTCTTTTTGTAAGTTATTTCTTAATCATATATAAGAAGCTTTGTTATCCATTTTTGCTGCTTGGAGGAAGATATCTTCTGCTCCATGAAATATTTTAGGCTTTTATGGTCGGTCTTAATTTAAAAGTGTCGCCCAATCAAGTACGGTCTCCATTTGGTCACCACATGCATAATCGTGAGTCTCTCCTTGTCGTAAATAGTCATTTTGAGATGGGAAGGAGATAATGTCTTACTGGTATAAGCGAGGGAGTAGCCATCTCGCATTAGTACAACACCAATTCCGACTCCGGAGGCATCGACTTCAATAATAAAAGTCTTACCGAAGTCAAGTAGCGCTAGTACAGGTATTGTCGTTATTGCGGCTTTAAGTTCGTCGAAGGCTGTGGCTTTGTCCGACCATTAGAAGGCATATTTTTTTAGCAAGGAAGTAAGGGGTGCACTAATCTTTCCATAGTTTTTCACGAACTTACGTAGTAGCCTGTTAAACCGAGAAAGTTGCATAGCGATTTTATGTTCCTCGAGATCGATCAGTTCTACATTGCTTCAATTTTGGAGGGGTTCACCACCACATGTTGAAGAAAGCTGCACTTTGATTTTTTGACAAAAAGAATATGTTCTCGCAAAATCATCAAAACAAGTCATAAGTGTTGAAAATGACTTTCAAGAGAAGGACTATAAATAAGGATATCGTCGAAGAAAACTAGCACAAACTTACAAATATAATTTTAGAAAATATCATTCACAAGGCTCTGGAAGGTGGAGGGAGCATTAGTGAGACCAAAGGGCATTAGCAAAAATTCGTAGTGGCCGTTTGTGTTCGAAAGGTGGTTTTCGGTATGTCTTCTTTGCTCACTTATATTTGATAATATCTGGACCGAAGGTCTAGCTTTGTGAAGACTCGTGCTCCCTTTAATTCATCAAGCAATTCATCTATTATCAGAATAGGGTATTTGTCTTTGATGATTATGTCATTGAGAGCTCAGTAATCAATGCATATTTGCCATGTTCTATCCTTCTTTCGTACAAGGAGCACTGGTAAAGAGTAGGGGCTGCAACTTAGTTGAAGAACTCACGTTTTAAGCATCTCATTTACAATCCTTTCTATTTCATCCTTCTAGAGATATAGATACTAATATGGCCGAGTATTTGTTGGAGGTTTGCCCAGAAGAATCAGTATACAATGATCATGCCGACGGGTAGGAGGTAGGTAGCGTGGTTTATCAAATATATCTAAAAATTCAGCAAGCAAAGAAAATAGGTTTGGATCTTTAAATTTTGTTGGCTTTCCCTTAGTTTACTGCTCAAGTTGTACTAAAAAGCCGCTGCATACTTTGTGCTAAACCTTCTTCATTCATTGTATGCAAATCGTCGTTACATCGCCCCCACGTTTCCCATGCAATATCACTTGTTTCCCCTTACTATAAAATTTCATGATTAGTTTCACAAAATTTCATGAAACATCATCTAATGTCATCAGCCATTCAATGTCAAGCATGGCCTCATAATCATCAAGAGGGAGGAGGAAGAAATCTAC
The DNA here is from genome assembly GCF_036884655.1 of Musa acuminata AAA Group. Lineage (NCBI taxonomy): Eukaryota > Viridiplantae > Streptophyta > Magnoliopsida > Zingiberales > Musaceae > Musa > Musa acuminata. Next base: position 17,426,476 of record NC_088350.1, read on the forward strand.
AATTATCTCTTGATCTTGTAACAATAGTTTCACCCGCGGGCACCTATGATCACACTTCAAAATTCATTCATTGGTGACCTTAACGTCAAACCTACTACAATTCTTGATAGGTAAGGCCATCCAAATAGCAACTTTGCTATTCATAAAATTATTAGTGCTCCCGGTGTCAATAAAAATGGTGATAGATTATTACTTCAGAAGTCCTCCCACATTCATCATTTGCGGGTTTGCGTAACCGGCAAGGGCATGCATCGGAATATCGACCGGTTGCTATTCTTCATCTGCGATCTCTTCCTCATTCTCCTAGACCTTCTCCTCCATGTCTTCAAGAGGTTCAATCAGTAGGAGGCGGCCCCTTTTGCAGCGATGATCACGGTTCCATGGCTCGTCGTAATGCCAACAACGACCCTTTGTTAATCGGTCATGTAGTTCTTCTCTTGTCAATTTTTTTGGCAGCGAAGGATGGCTGGGAGTAGAAGAATATTTATATGCCATGGGCCTAGGAGAGGTTCTCATCCTCCGAGCATCTTGGTTAAGCCGTTCTTCTTGTATTCGGACAAAAGAAATCATAGTTGTCATGGTATGGGGCAGTCGCGCCTTAACCTCCCCTTTTATCTCTGGCTTGAGTCCTTCGATGAATGTTCCTAACAATTGATGGTCAGCCCAATCATGAGCAAGGTAGGATAGCTTCTCAAACCTGGTTTGCTACTCTTTAATCGTAGAGGTTTGTCGAAAATTTGCGAGTTGGCCATCAATATTTTCATACTCCATAGGTCCGAAACAATTCAGCAGTGCATTCTTAAATTGATTCCATATCGGAGCCCCACGATTGTATTCTAGCCAATTATACCATTGAATAGCATCTCCTTCAAGGTGGATGATAGCAATTTCCACCATAACATCATCTGACGTTCGGTAGTAGCAAAAGTAACGTTCGACGGGCGAAATCCACCCCGCCGGGTCTCCTTTTTCCCATCGCGGGAAGTCCACCCTCATGCATAGATGAAGCATGTCTGAGGGCTATCCCTCATATTAGGAAATCTTTGGGGGTGACATCACATGCGCAACAGAAGAACAGAAAACAAAATCCCCTATTCCTAAAGAGATGTTAATCGTCGTACGAAGATTGCTATACAAAAATCTGCGAAACTTAAAACTGTGCATAGAACAGATTGTGTTACCTAGGAAGATTGTATATCCCTGAATCATTGCAGATCTCTAGGAGAGGGTGAAGGAGGTCAAGCGCTCTCCTCTCTAGTGATGATCCACACAGTAGGGCTACAACGACGCTCCTCAAAACTCCAGGCTTGCTCTGAGGTAGAGAGGGGGAGGAGAATATGAGAGGCAAGCAAAGGCTCTAGCCTATGAACCACTAAATCTCTCCTATTTATAGAGGTCTCCTATCAACTTAACCCTAATGGATCCTCCCCTATTGAATATTGGATCTTCAACCAACTACCTAAGCCTCTTAGATTAGTGGATCTCTATCCAATAATCTCTCATGGGCTTTTATTGGATCTCATCCATGGGATCCAAAAATTTAGGGGCTTATTGGATATCCAATAAGATATGGGCTCCAGTAGATATCTCATATCCAAACCTCTACTCATCGTAACGCCTACCATATGTATGTGACCCTCTAGGCCTAATATCGAGCTGGTCATGAGTCATACCTATCAAAACTCCTTCTGGCTCAGTGAATTATTATCTCCATAATAATTTACTCGATTCATCGATTGCGGATGTATTAGGCCACTACATCGCAGTCCCTAGACGATACAGAGAAATTCAATCCATTGGACCTATCTATCCTCAGTTACCATGTATATATAGTCTCTCATCCATCTAATATCCCAGAGATCGTATATCGGGCATGGTGTTGTCAAACCTATACGGTTTCTTTTTGAGTCTTGCTCTAATCGGATTCTCCCGGAGAACTCTTTCTCTCTCAATCCGAATGACCCTAGCTAGGGATTTGTCTGAGCAAGAACACATGGGATATTTCTCTCATGACACCGAGAGTGGATGATCTTCTATCAATACTCAATAGCTCTCGTAAGATTGATTACCACTCCCGATGACCGATTGTACTAGATTTGGGTCATCCAAATCTATAAGTTTGGTATCAAAGAATGAAGCACTCATACAAGACATCTTTGGTGTCTCAAGTCTAAGGACTAGATACACCATTGGGACTATGGAATTGCTGTTTGACAATAAGGTATCATCAACTATCTAGCATTCCGTAAGCTGATCAATCAGTAAACTCATTCTCCAATGAGCACCTGTATTATATCCCTAGTGTCCCCACACAAGCAGCTATGAGACCAACTGTATCCATCATATGAACAGGTATATAGCACACCAGTCTGTCTGGTTATCTCGATGTCCCTCTCGAGTAACCTATGACCGGGATTATTTAGGATATGTGTTTAAAGACGAATCGATCTCATTATCGTGATCTCATCACAATCTGATTCCCATTGCACAGATCCAAGGACATCATAATATATACATGCATATATGCAATAGTCAATATAAAGTGATAAATGTCAAAATATAATAAGCAAAACGACTACGTGTCAAGTCACACATGTCATCACTCACGTGATTGGCTTGCTGGGCACCAATGACTAGTAATAAATCACTTGACCTAAAGCCAATCACCTATGTGTCTGATCCCCATCAGACCCCTATGACGCTCAAAGATAATTTGAGACAATGGTTTTGTTAGTGGATTTGCAATGTTATCTTTGGATAGAACTCTTTCCACTGCTACATCTCCTTGGGTCACGATCTCTCTGATTAGGAGGAACCTCCTCAGAACACTTCTGATAAGACCTGTGTTCCTTCACTTGAGCAATCGCCCCGTTGTTGTCGTAATATAAGGAAATCAGCTCCTTGTTGCCTAGCACGACTCCCAAATCTATGATAAACTTATTCATCCAAACTCCCTCCTTTGCTACCTCTACTGTAGCAATATACTTCGATTCTGTGGTCGAGTCAATAGTAGTATCTTTCTTAGAACTTTTCTAGCACATTGCTCCTCCATTCAGGGTATACACATACCCAAAATTTGACTTGCTATCGTCGACATCGAACTGAAAACTTGAGTTCGTGTAGCCTTCAACCTTGAGGCTACTACCTCTATATACTAGTAAAAGATCATTAGTTCTTCTCAAGTACGTAAGGATACACTTTACTGCTTTCGAATGCTCCAAGCTTAGATCTACCTGACACTTGCTCATGACACTCAAAGCATACGCTATATCAGGCATGGCATATAGGATGGCATACATGATAGACCCTATTACTGAAGCATAGGGTATCCTATCCATGTTCACTTTTTCTTTAGGAGTTTTTGGGGACATACTCCTAGAAAGCGATATCACATGTCTCATTAGTATGAGACCTCTCTTGAAATTTTTTATGCCAAACTTTTTGATAATTGTGTCTATGTACCTGGATTGGGACAAGCCAAGCTTTCTCTTAGATTTATCTCTATATATCCGAATCCTCAAGATATAGGATGCTTCTCCTAAGTCCTTTATGGAGAGGTGTCTAGATAACCAAGATTTTACTGTGGATAACATTCCTACATCATTACTAATGATCAGGATGTCATCCACATATAATACCAAAAAAAGGTGATAGTGCTCCCACTTACCTTACTATACACACAAGACTCATCTTCATTCTTAACGAAATCATAAGATTTGATTGCCTCATCAAAACTTATGTTTCAACTTCGGGAAGTTTGCTTTAGTCCATAAATAGATCTAAGAAACCTGCACACCTTATCTGAGCACTCCTTGGAAACAAATCCCTCGGGTTATATCATATACACCTCCTCCCTGAGGTTCCCATTAAGTAATACGATTTTCACATCCATCTGCTAGATCTCATAATCATAGTGTTCTGTAATAGCCAATGGAATTCGGATGGATTTTAGCATTGCTACGGGTGAGAAGGTTTCGTCATAGTCAACACCTTACCTTTGATAATACCCCTTAGCCACTAGCCTTGCTTTATAGGTCTCTACCTTTCTATCTACTCCAATATTTTTCTTCAAGATTAACTTGCAACTGATGGGTACAATACCCTTGGGCATAACAATTAGGTTCCAAACCTTGTTGGAGTATATGGAATCCATCTCAGAATTCATGATTTCTTGTCACTTCTGGAGTCTATACTCATAATAGCCTTATCGTAGGTCTGCGGATCAATATCCTCAACATCCTCTCCTCTAATATGTCTCACATATCTCTCAAGAGGATGGGATACTCTACCGGACCTACATAAAGTTGGAACTTGTGTATTAGATATCTAAACAGACTCGGGATGTAGAGTGGTACTTGAGCTAGGTTCTCTAACCTCGCTCAACTCTATCATTCTTCCATTGTCTCTATCAAGAATGTGTTCTTTCTTAAGGAACATCGCTCTCTTAGCTACAAAGACCTTTTGGACCTCGAGATGATAGAAATAATACCCATAAGTTTCCTTGGGGTATCTCACAAACTTACACCGCTCCGTCCTTGATTTCAACTTATCGGGGTTGTGTCTTTTAACGTGGGTGGGGTAGTCTCAAATCTTAACAACCTTAAGATCGGGCTTCTTCCCTTTTTATATCTTGTATGGTGTAGATACTACCGACTTAGTTGGAACTCTATTTAGAAGGTAAGATGTGGTCTCTAGGGCATATCCCTAGAATGAGATGGGTAAGTTAGCGAAACTTATCATAGACCATACCATGTCTAACAGCATATGATTTCTCCTTTTAGACACACCATTGAGTTGAGGTGTATAAGGAGGTGTCCATTGGGATAAAATCTCATGGTCCTTGAGAAATTAGGTAAACTCTATACTTAAGTACTCACCTTCTTGATCTGATCGAAGAGTCTTGATACTCTTTCTAGTCTAGTTCTTCACTTTATTCTTATACTCTCTAAGTTTCTTAAAGGCCTCGGACTTGTACTTCATTAAGTACATATATCCATACCATAAGAAATCATTAGTAAATGTAATGAAGTAGGAGTAACCACCAATGACATGAGTTAACATAGGCCCACAAACATCACTATGTATGAGTTCCAATAGTTTAGTGGCTCTCTCTCTAGTTCCACTAAATGGAGAGTTGGTTAGTTTTTCATGAAGACAAGGCTCGCATGTTGCATATGACTCATAATCGAATAGATCTAGATATCTATCCTTTAACAACTTTTGAATCCTTCCCTCATGGATGTGACCTAGCTGATAATGCCATAGGTATGCACTGTTCACCTCATCTTATTTCCTGTTAGACACACTTACATTCATGATATATGGAGCAATATCTAGTATAAACAAACCATTATGCAATGTTCCTCTCGTCAATCCCCTCGACTTTGCTAGAATCTACAATAAATTATAGATGTGATATGCAATACTGGTATCCAATACCAATGCACTATCAAAAAAATCTGACAACTAGAGATTAATCATGAATATACCTGAAGCTTCTCTAAGCTTGTATTTCACCCTCTATGCAATATACTCTTTACAGTTCCTCTTCCAGTACCCATTTTTTTCGTAGTGGAAGCATTGGCCTTGGTCCTTTACCGGGTCTTTCTTAGCAACATTTGCTTTACCTAGTTTGCCCTTGCCCTTGCCCTTTTTAAGAGACTTTTCTGCTTTCATTTTCTTTCTGGTCTCACTAGTGTAGAGAAATGGCTTTTCTTTCTTGATAGCGCTCCCTGCCTCCATCAACATATTGAGGAGCTCTGGGAGAGTCACCTCAAGCTTGTTCATATTAAATTCATTATGAATTGTGAAAAGGAATCTAGTAGGGACTAAAATATAAGATCCACACATATGTTATCCTCTAGGACCATTCCTAGACCTGTGAGTTTCTCTATCCACTCAATCATCTTTAGGACATGTTTCTAAACCGGTGTCCCCTCAGTCATCCTAGTGCAGAAGAGGCTCTTGGATATCTCATATCACTGAGTCCTTCCCTGTTCCTCAAATATTTTATGGACATATAGGAGAATGGATCTGGTATCTATCTTTTTATATTGTCTCTGTAACTCAAGAGTCACAGAGCCCAATATGTAATATTGAGCAAGAGTGGAGTCATCAATGTACTTCATGTAGTGAGCGATCTTATCCTCGCTTGCCCCTTCCTCGGGCGTAGGCATCACTGTATTAAGGACGTACATAATTTTCTCCGTCGTGAGAATAATTCTCAAATTGTGGAGCCAATCAGTATAATTTGGACCAGTGAGACAGTTGACATCAAATATGCCATATAAGGGATTTAAAAGTGATATTTTCTAAAAATAAAGATGTAGTAGAAATAAATAATATGTATATTTTGTAAAAATAAATAATCAAGATATGGACTTCTATCTTAATATGCTCCCACTATTTTATGGGTAAGTCCCGTGACACCCTCAGCACGTGAAACGGAAGTCTCCGGTAGACTTCTAATGGGGATCAGGATCCAATCAGCGTCTTAATATAACCTCGAGGGACTCGGCCAATCACACTAAGCCCAAAAGATAGGCAACTCTTGCCGATCATAACTCCTTATGATTTCCATCCTATTCGGTCTCCGAATCACCATGGTCTCGAGGGACTCGACCAACCATGATGTTCGATTAAGTCAACACCATCGTTACAAGATGAGTCTGATTCAATGATATACCCTCGAGGAACTCGACCAAGCATACCATGTCCTCAGGTCACCGGTGATATCTCTATGTCGTAGGCAAGATAGCGAATTGCGATATAGGTAAGCCTCGAGGGACTCGACCAACTCAACCTATATCGAAAATCGATCCCTACCTATAACGATGGAAGGCCACGTTGATCAATCTAATTGCCTCATGTTTATTGACTTAATATTATCGAGAGAGGGGTTTCTATGATTTGGTCTCCTAATATGACATGTCACATATATACATATTTAATATATATCTACATCATATACAAATATTGTTGAATCTCATATTTTGATGATGAAACTAATCGATATAAGTTTATGTTTTAATCTGCGTTTTGAGTGACGCATGATGCTTCGATCAAGATGAGACAATTAAAGCAGAAAAATCATGTTGGGCCGGAGGAACATGTTAGAAGATTGGACGTCGGGCCGGTGGATCGGTCGACGTATCGACAGAAGGCTTCACGCTGTGGATTCGGGCATCAGGCCAAGAAGAGCGGGTATTGCGCCAAGGATATCGGAGTTGCAGAGTCAACTAGTCGATTAGGCAATAGGCTGCAAGAGAGGACGATACGCCGAAGAATCGGACGAAGCGTCTAATGGGGATATAAATAGGAATAATCTTTGTATATGAATAAATACTAGAAGACCATAATACGCAGCGAAATTAAATGGAACTACAATCAAATAGAACACCAAGATATACGTGGAAAACCCCTTCAATGTGAAGGGTAAAAACCACGGGGCAAACTAGATATAATCCACTATGAGAATAATGAATATACAAATCTCAATCTCTTGCCCAAAACCCTAGCAATAATCACAAGAGAATAACTGGGATATAAGGATCACATCACTGCTCACAATATCTAAAACCTCCCCAAGTAATCATAGCAAGAGTCTATTATAGATTTGATCTAACCTAATATGAGAACACTACTAGATGATTGAGAACAGCCTCTTTGCGTTGTCCTTGTCTTCTTCCCTTTCTTTCTCTTCCTTTTCTACCTTGTTTTCCTCCTTTTCCTTGAAATCCCGTGGCTCTTTTCTTCTCCCACATTGCTGCCCTATTTATGCTTTTTTCTGCCTCCAAAACGTAGCCACCACACCCCCCCTAATGTTAATTAGGGTTAGGTTAAGAGGGGGTGAGCTGTGGGCTGCCCAAGCCCACTATGGGCTGAATCTGTGGGCTGCCAGCCCAACTACCTCCCCCTTCAGCACATAAGGGAGGCTGTCCCATGACTCCTCAATGTGAAGCCATGCCGACCAGTTGTCGACATATCTCCTGCCTTTCTTTTGGTAAGGTCTTCATTCCATTTGGTAGCAGTACCAAATCATAAGTGTGGTTCTTCTAAAGAGCATCCATCTCTTCCTGCATAGCAACTAACCACTTCTCTTTCTGCTCACTTTCAACTGCTTCCTGGTAACTCTCTGGTTCACCTGCATTAGTAAGCATCACATACTCATCTGTAGAGTATCTTCTAGAAGGTTGACGTTGTCTAGAAGATCTTCTCAACTAAGGTTGTGTTGGAATTTGCTCTCCTACTTCTTCTTGCTCAACATGTCCTATAGGTAGATCAATGTTAGGCTCTACACTGTCTTCCTGCACATCTCCCCCATCACCCTGATATACTGGAGGAATAACTGGGTCACAATCTGCTAATCCTTCTGTAGAAGTATTGGCTGGTGCCTTCTTCTTCAAATCTTCAAAAGTTTGATCCTCAAAGAAGACTACATCTCTGCTTCTGAACACCTTCTGCTTTTTTGGATCTCAAAGCCTGTAACCAAAATGATCATGTGAGTAGCCAAGAAAATACATTCTTTAGTCTTACCATCCAGCTTGTACCTCTCATTATCTGGAACATGTGCAAATGCACGACAATCAAACACTCTCAAATGCTTGTAGGAAACATCTTTCCCTTACCATACATGCTCTGCAACATCACCATCTAGGGCTATACATGGTGATAAGTTGATCACATCAACTGCAGTCCTTAAAGCATCATCCTAAAACCTTTTGGTTAGCTTGGCCTGTGAAAGCATACATCTGATCTTTTCCATGATGGTGCGGTTCATCCTCTCTGCAATTGCATTATGCTGAGGTGTACCAGGAACTGTCATCTCATGTTGGATTCCATGTGACTGCAATAGTCATTAAACAATCCTGTATACTCACCACCATTATCTGATTTTATGCATTTCAATTTCCTTTCTGTCTCACTTTCAACCCTAGCATGAAACTCTTTAAAGACATTAATAACCTGATCTTTAGTCTTTAAAGCATAAGCCCAAACTTTCCTGGAAAAATCATCTATAAAAGTGACAAAATAAAGTGCACCACTTATACCAAGAACATCAACAGATCCACTAGGAGTTTTTATCCTCAAAGGACCACATACATCTGTATAAACACGGTCTAAGGCATGCATTTTTCTAGATAAAGTAGGACTAGCAAATGAAACTCTATGTTGTTTACCTGCCAAACAATCAATACAAGGGTTCATATGTATACCTCTGAGGTCTGGTAATACCTCTCTTTTGGAAAGTGCTTACAGCCCCTTCTCGCTCATGTGTCCCAATCGCCAATGCCACAACTCCATGCTGAAGTCTTTCTCTGTAGCATTTAACTGCTCACCATAAGCTTTAGTCTGCAACCTATACAAAGTATGATATTTCTTTCCACTAGCTATAACAATAGAACCCTTACTGAGCTTTCATTGCCCTTTGTGAAATCTGCTATCATAGTCTTCATCATCTAGCCTTCCAACTGAAATTAAATTCAGCCTCAAGTCAACCACATGCCTCATATCCTTAAGGACCAACTTACAGCCTAGGTTGGTCTTTAAATGGATATCACCCATGCCTATGATATCTGCTGTCATAGTTGCCCATCTTGACAATACCAAAATTTCCAGACTTGTATGTAGCAAAAAACTTCCTCCGTAGTGTAGCATGATAAGAAGCACCTATGTCAATCACCCACTTAAGATCCTAACACACACAAGAAAAAATATCATCAGAAGGAGACAAAATCAAATAATCACCACCCTACATTGTAGTTGTGATATTATCTTTTGGCTGTATAGACTCTACTTCTTTTCCCTTTTTCTTGCTTTCTTAGGTTACTTACATTGGTTCTTGTAATGTCCTTTCTCACCACAATTATAGCAAACAATATCTTTTCTTGATCTTGACTTGCTCCTACCCATGCGTGAACTGCTTCTAGACTTTGACCTTTCTTTGTTCTCTGAGATAAGTGCCAGTGAATCATTCTGAGATGTTACTGAACTCTTTCTTCTCAACTCCTCATTCAACAAACTGCTTGGTACTTGACTCATAGTGACAACACCATCTGGCGCAGAATTACTAAGGGAAACCACTAGTGTCTCCCAACTTTCTGGCAATGAACTGAGAAGTAACAATGTCCGTAACTCATCATCAAGAGACATTTTTATAGAGGATAACTGGTTAGAAATACTTTGCATTTCATTCAAATGTTCAGCAATAGAAGCACCCTCTCTATATTTTAGGTTCATAAGTTTTCTGATCAAAAAAAGCTTTGTTACTAGCTGTTTTTCTTTCATAGAGACTTTCCAAGTTTTCCAAAGAGAAAATGCAGAAATTTCAGTAGAAACATGGTGAAAGACACTATCATCAAGCCACTGTCAAATAAATCCAATTGTTTTTCAATCTAACCTCTTCCACTCATCATCTGTCATAGTTATGGGTTTTGCACTATCCCCCTGCAAAGGTCCATACAAATCTTTGCAATACAAGAGATCTTCCATTCTTGGTTTCCATATTATCCAATTGTTTTCATTCAAACTAATCATGCGAGAAACATTACTGGCCTCCATGTTCAAATACAAAAATTAAATCACCAAAACCCCTTGCTCTGATACTAGTTGACGGGGATATAAACAGGAATAACCTTTGTATATGAACAAATACTAAAAGACCATAATACAAAACAAAATTAAATGGAACCACAATCAAATAGAACACCAAGATATATGTGGAAAACCCCTTCAATGTGAAGGGTAAAAACCACAGGGCAAATTAGAGATAATCCACTATAAGAATAATGAATATACAAATCTCAATCTCTTGCCCAAAACCCTAGCAATAATCATAAGAGAATAACTGGGATACAAGGATTACGTCACTGTCCACAATATCTAAAATCTCCCCAAGTAATCATAGCAAGAGTCTACTATAGATTTGATCTAACCTGAGATGAGAACACTGCTAGATGATTGAGAACAGCCTCTCTACGTTGTCCTTGTCTTCTTCCCTTTTTTTCTCTTCCTTTTCTGCCTTGTTTTCCTCCTTTTCCTTGGAATCCCGTGGCTTTTTTCTTCTCCCACATTGCTGCCCTATTTATGCTTTTTTCTGCCTCCAAAACGCAGCCATCACACCCCCCTAATGTTAATTAGGGTTAGGTTAAGAGGGGGTGAGCTGTAGGCTGCCTAAGCCCACTATGGGCTGAATCTGTGGGCTGCTAGCCCAATAGCGTCGAGGGACCAATGACATGCCGGACAACTTGATTAGATGCTTATGATTAATTGTCTAGATCGAAGTTTATTTTATATGTGTAGGAATAACTACGATAGCAAGACATGAAGGAAAATGAAGTCCCGAAGTCAAGATCGAGATCACGTTGGGAGTTCGAGAGTTTGTCAGAAGTTCGGACGTTCTGTCACGGACAAACTTCTAAACAAGATGTTTGATGTAATGCTTATGTATGTCCATGTATTTTGGTATGTTCATGCTTTATACAGCATGTAGAGGGACGACCGAAGGCTTAATAGTCTCATTTTAGTTGGGTGGTGGCCGCTTTAGGCTTGTAAATAAAAGTTGTGTCATGCGGACACGTGTGAGAGATTTTTGGTCTGTAATGGACTATTTTACCCTTTATTGTGCAACTATTCAGAGCTTGTAAAGTCTGTTTGTAATTTGCATTGTCTATGAAGTGTTTTCAGAGATGTTTGCTTGTAGATCCCGAGTGAGGCGTTTTCTCTATCCCGTTCTCTCTTTTGTGGGTCCTAAGGGACCATGGGAGGTTTCGGGGAGGCTGACCTTTGCGGACGGACACGCAAGGGTGCCACACGACTTAGGCAAAACCAGCTAAGTCCGTTACAGATGGTATCAGAGTGGGACAAGCACTCATAGAAACACTTAGCATGCAAACGTGGGGGACCTAGCGGGGCTGCATGAGGGTAGTCAGCACACGCGCAACCGTTTGGGGGAAAACAGGTATGGAGATGTAGGGAAAAGGAGTCGCTCGAAGGAGCGGACATTTGAGATTGACATTCAGAGGAATGGCCAACCCTTCGCGCAAGAGGCACCACGAGAATAGACAAGCTTGGAAGAATGCGGAGCGCACAAAGGTTGGGATGGCTGAGTTTGAAATACGGCTCAACGTTGACAATTATACTTGATGGTGCTCAAGACAAGCAAGGCGCTTGATAAAGGATGAGATCATGCAAGGTGAAATGAGTTGCTCAACGACCGAAAGAGTTATGCAAAGCTCACAGAGGTGAGGGGAATTGCTAACTCGAAGAATTTGGTACTCATACATAGGCTTGTATGCGGACGATGGAATGTTCGTGGCTATCCCAAGGCGACCGAAATTCAGCGCTATGGAGCATTAAAACTTTCTCTTCGACATGTGAAGGATACGTCCGTAGGAGGCTAAAGTGTGCAACGAGTTCAGCATATTGCTAGGCCTTGAGTGGTGCAGCGGGGGCTGTATTGATGTGGAGTTGCAATCTAGCAAGTGCGTTTGCAGGAGGCGAAATAATGCATAGTTGGTTCAGCAGATCGGAGTAGTCCAAAGGGATGGTGGTCTCCGAAACGAAGAGAGATGTTGCTCTAATGGAACAGTTATCCAAGAGGGATAAGTCTCGGCTCTCCAAAGGGAGAATCATATGGGACAGACCTCACAAGTTGAGGAGGAGTACCTCAACAAACAACAACTCTACGAAGCTCAATGGACTGAGCAAGCAGCAAGGAGTCATCGCATGATCTCGCTCGAGAGAATGCATTGGTAGATGCATTGCGAGATCAAGTGGGGGAGCGACCCAAAGCAACACAAATGAAGGCATACTCGGAGTCGATATGAGATCGGACTCAAGGGAGGGCTGACCCATAGAATGGTGGGTGCGAGGGCCACCATCAACTTAATGCAAAAATAAGGAGCGAAGCAACTTGGGTGTAACTTGGCAAAGTACCTAAGCCGCATGAAGGGAGTCAGCATAGAAGATGGAACATGGAGCGGAGGCACAGTGCTTTCCTTGGACAGAGGTCAAGAACATGAACTCTTGTAGAGGCAAGAGCAGGATCATGTTGTTCCATGGGTCCTTCATTCTGACAGAGCGGACTCATCTTGCATGGTGCCAAAGATGAAAGGAGCTTTTGGGCACATGCACCTTATATTGAAAAAGCATGTGATGGAGGAACTAAGGCGACTCAATTTGCGGAGGCGAAGTTGGGTTCAGAAGACCTTAGCACGGGGCAAGAGGACGTAGAGATGGGTACTCTTGAAGAATATGCCACAGTGTTGCCATTCAAGTTGCCATGAAGGAAGCGGTGCCCAGCGGAGATTGTGCTGGTAGGGGCAGAGGCCCAGGATCCAAATAATGGTGCACTAATTACAGTAAAGTTGGTGGATTTCGGGAGCTACTAGGTGACGGACTGTCCTAGAGCAGTGCTTCATCTAGGTGTAACCCAAGAGTGGGTGGATGAAGGTCGATTGCCAAAGGAGTGAACAAAATCGAAGGTGGAAGAGACCCTGCAATGTATGGGCAAAGGCCACACATGAAGGGTTCACAATTCGAGTTTATCCCACAAGGATCAGAATGCAATAGAGATGTCACCAGGAGGCGACATGGTGCAGCGGATCGTGGTGGAACAATTCGTGGCAATGCGATACACACAACCTAGTCCCGTGAGGGACTAGATCATATGGAGGTATGATCGGGAGCTACTGGAAGCTCCACTTCAATGAAAAATACGACGGCAAGAAGGGCTATGGATTCAAGGAGTGAAGGCCATGGTACCGCAGAGGCGGTTCTTCCGTGCGTGCATCGAATTTTGCATCGGATGAAAACCTTGGTCATCAGCATATAGGGGCTGGGTTCCACCAAGGGAAAAGTTCGAATGCAAGTACCAGTGAGTCCCATGGGAGGGACTTGATCATGCAGAGGTATGATCGAAGCAGCTGGAGAGTTGGATTACTCCAGAGCCCATATACGCTTAAGGCTGCCCGACAAGTCAAATGACAAGGTCGAGTAAACGAACGTTGCTACCAAGGAAGCTAAGAAAAACAGAATCGGTGCAAACCTTACAACGTGATGGCAGAGGCCATATATGGGAGTTACAGTCTGTCTTTCCATCGACCAAAGGGAGCTGCTTGGAGAACACAGAGGTGTTGAAGCAAGGGGTCGAAAGGGGCAAGGAAGCGACGATGAGTCCAGAGGGACTTAGCTACCCAAAATCAAGCATCAGTTAGAATGGAGGTGGACTTAGAGGAGTGCCATGAAGACGTATCTACATATTGTGAAGAAAAGGGATGTAGATGCGAGGCGACGGATAGTAGGGCCATGGGCATGGCAGCGCTATGGTACCGCAGAGGTGGGACTTCCGTGAAAGGCATTGATCCCTTACTCTCATGGAGGGAGAGCGCTTGGTCGTAAAAGGGGCCGAGGAGGCAGAGCATGCAGAGGCAAATTCCAAGTACCGAGACAAGGCTAAAGGGCAGAGGCCAAGGAACTTCGTAAGACTAGTGTCAACGAGCTTCTCATTAAGATAGCCGAAAGTGAAGGACTTCGGGTCATGCAAGAGTGCATGACCAAGGAATAAAGCAGGCAGTATGCGGTGTTGTACCTTTGCTACTCAGGGGAGTAGGCGGCAGGGTTGATGGAGAAGACGGTACAATCCCAGAGACGACCAAATCTATTAGAGAATTACTCCAAGTTGGGGTGAAAACTTCTTGCATTCCAGAAGTTCGATGGCATCGAGAAGGTGAATCATAGTAACTAACTCAATGCAAGGAGTGCAAACACTTCAAGTGCTTCAGAAGTGTGAGCAAAGAGCAGGCGAAGGCCAATAACCAGCTCAATGCATGGAGTACAACCTCGAGGAGACGGGCGAAATCAAGTAACCTTTGCCTTCTTAATCCTTAAGAGAATGGGTGAAACCGAGTACCCCAAGTCTCTTATCTATCCAGCAGAGGAGCTCTGCACATGTTCAAAGACCCTTCGAAGATAATGGAAGACAATAGTTGTCAAATCCTCACCAACGGTGATCAGTGCTACTGAAAGTAGATTGTCCGCTTCATTTCCCAACGAAATGCCAATCAAAAGTGGAAGTGATGCGAACCTACTTGGATGTGACAACTAAGTAAAAGAAGAGTCAATGAGCAAATTTTGTGGAGGAAGGACCCAAAACTTCAGAAGTTTACGAGACGATGCTCGTTAAAGCTCCAACAAGCATCCACCCAGTTCAAGCAGCATGAGGCATTTGAGAGACTAGCGTAAGGATGGTCTTTTCCTTACTACAGTAAGGATGGTCTTTTCCTTCATCTGGATGATCCGTAGGAACTAACAGGGATCAACACAACTCAGCCAACCCCACACTAGAGTCAGAGTCATTGGCGAGTTGAGGCAACATAGCGGATCAAAGGTTTGACTACTCAAAAACAGCAACGGAGAGCATCTGGGAGCTAGGAGGCGCATTGTAGCTGGTGCAAAAGATTGAAGACTTAGCAAAGGCAAGGAGTTACAGTGTTGGCAAAGGCTTCGACGAGGACGTCGAAGGAATAAGTGGGGGAGAATGTCATGGACAAAATTCTAAATAAGATGTTTGATGTAATGCTTATATATGTCCGTGTCTTTTGGTATGTTCATGCTTTGTACAGCATGTAGAGGGACGGCCGAAGGCTTAATAGTCCCATTTTAGTTGGGTGGTGGCCGCTTTAGGCTTGTAAATAAAAGTTGTGCCATGCGGACACGTGTGAGAGATTTTCGATCTATAATGGACCATTTTACCCTTTGTTGTGCAACTATTCAGAGCTTGTAAAGTCTGTTTATAATTTGCATTGTCTATGAAGTGTTTTCAGAGATGTTTGCCTGTGGATCCCGAGTGAGGTGTTTTCTCTATCCCGTTCTCTTTTTTGTGGGTCCTAAGGGACCATAGGAGGCTGACCTTTGTGGACGGGCACGCAAGGGTGCCGCACAACTTAGGCAAAACCAACTAAGTCTGTGACAGATCGTCGGAAGTTCTGCGGGAACCAGCCGAGAAGTCGCGGAGCTTGCCAAAGAAATTCATTGGAACTCGCCAAGTGGATCGTCGCAAGTCCAAGAGCTTGCCGGGAGTCTGCCGGAACATTGCCGAGAGTTCGTCAGAGGTTCACCGAAAGATCGTTGGAAGCTCGTCGGAAGAATAGACTTACAGACTTAGTTTAGCTTAGAATATGTCTTAGGAATCGTAGTTAGCACGTAATTGGGCTTAGATTGGGCTAACCCAATTATGGGCCAACTAGGCCCATGTAATCATTGTATTGGGCCCAATAAGAGGCCCAAACAGTGCCCCAAGAAGACTCATCGTCGTGGCATAGTATTCGAGACTATGTCAGGCGGTGGTACCGCTAGTCTGGGCGGTTGTACCGCCCCTGGTAGGGTGCCAGGCAGTGGTATCGCCAGTCTGGGCAGTGGTACCGCCCAGCACTGCGCCCCAAGCGATGGTACCGCCTAGGACAGTGTCAATCAAACTGACATTGAGCGGTGGTACCGCCCATGCCCAGGGAACCCAGGATGAGATGTTTTTAGGCTCCAAGTTTGAATCAACTTGAAGCCTATAAATACCCCTCTCATCCCTGTTTAAAGCACACAAGTATTGAGAGTAAAAAAGTATAGAAACACTACTGCAATCTTGTGTGAGCTCCTCTCATAATTCTAAGTGTTAAAATAGTTTGAGAGAGGAGTGAGTAGGGCGTAAGGGTTATCTCCTAAACTAGGTAAAAGGAGAATTGAGTTATAAAATGGTGGTTGGCCTTCGCCTACTAAAGGAAGGCCTCTAGTGGATGCCGGTGGCCTCAACGGAAGAGGAATCGGAGGAGTGGATATAGGTCACGATTGACCGAACCACTATAAATAGCCATCTTCTCTAGTTTGCATTTATTCTTGCTATTTACATACTGCAAACCTCTTCAATAGCTTACTGCCTTCAGTACTTTTACAAACTCGCTTTCAAGTTAAGTTTTCGAAAACGGTTTTACGTCGGAAACAGTTTTATCGTACGAAAGTTTTTAAATCGACGTTATTTTACCGCTGCACTAATTCACCCCCCCTCTTAGTGTCGTCCTTGATCCTAACAAATATATATATACATATCTAGTAGGTATAGAAGCAATCACACCAGATGATCATGGACCACAGCCTAATATGATCAGGCCCAAGCCAGTGAGCCTAATCACTCAAATCAAGATCTATGTGTGCATCGATGTATCTTTATGCCTTATGATCGTCCATCTCGTCCTCGTCGGTTCCGTCGACATCTCGACGCATCTCCAAGTATCGCGATCATCCATCTTGTGGGTCCCGCTATCGCTTCCATGCTCCCACTACGTCTCCTCGTGTGATTATAACTTAATCATAGGCACGTAGGCCCGATAATAAATAAGAAATATAATAGAGGCTCGTAGGCCCCAATAATAATAATTACAAGTATATACATCACACCGTTCATGATCATCCGTCTACACATCATACATCATATGTATAAATCAGCATCATATAGGACTACTAGATAATAAAAAAAATTTAATTAAACTTTTTAATTAATTTATATTTTCTGAAATCAAGGACATGTAGGGAACTTTCTGAATTCTAGGTATTTTCATAATTTGGATGAAAGGAAAGAACCGAAATTTTATAAATTCACAAGGGCAAAAATATCTTTTTGCGTAAAATCCCTAATACCCTTCTCTTTCTCCCCTACTGCTGTCGTTGCCACCATGCCGGCAGTGGCCTATGTGGCGCGGGGGGGGTGGGTGGGTAGGTAGGGTGTTGTGGGCGACATCACATGTGCAGCGGAAGAACAGAAAACAAAATCCCATATTCCCAAAGGGATGTTCATCGTCGTGCGAAGATTAATATGCAAAAATCTGTTAAACTTAAATATGCATATAGAATAGATTATGTTACCTAGGGAGATTATATATCTCTGAATCTTTGCAGATCTCTAGGAGAGGGTGAATGAGATCAAACGCCCTCCTCTCTAGCGATGATCCACACAACATGGCTGTAACGACGTTCCTCAAAACTCCAGTCTTGCTCTGAGGTGAAGAGAGGGAGGAGAATATGAGAGACAAGCAAAGGCTTTAGCCTATGAATCACTGAATCCCTCCTATTTATAGATGTCCCCTTTCAACTTAATCCTAATGGATCCTCTCCAATTGGGTATTGGATCTTCATCCAACTACCCAAGCCTCTTAGATTAGTGGATCTCTATCCAATAATCTCTCATGGGCTTTTATTGGATCTCGTCCATGGTATCCAATAATTCAGGGGCTTATTGGATATCCAATAAGATAGGGGCTTCGGTGGATATCTCATATCCGAACCTCTACTCATCGCAACGCCTACCATATGTGTGTGACCTTCTAGGCCCAATATCGAGCTGGCCGTGAGTCATATCTATCAGAACTCCTTCTAGTTTAGTGAATTATTATCTCCATAATAATTCACTTGATTCATCGACTGTGGACGTACCAGGCCACTACGCCGCAGTCTCCAGATGATACAGGGGAATCCAATCCATTGGACTTGTCTGTCCTCAGTTATCCTGTACCTATAGTCCCTCATCCATCTAATATCCTAAAGACCGTATCCCGGGTATGGTGCTGTCAAACCTATATAGTTTCTTCTTTAGTCTTGCTCTAATCGGATTCTCCTAGAGAACTCTTTCTCTCTCAATTTGAATGACCATGGCCAAGGATCTGTCTAAGCAAGAATACATGGGATATTCCTCTCATGACACCGAGAGTGGATGATCCTCTATCGACACTCAATAGCCCTCGTAAGTTTGACTATCACTCCCGATAACCGGCTATACTAGATCTAAGACATCCAAACCTATAAGTCTGGTATCAAAGAATTGAGCACTCATATAGGATATCCTTAGTGTCTCATGTCTAAGAACCAAATACACCACTAGGACTACGGAATCGTTGTTTGACAATAAGGACTTCTAAACCCCAACTCCTAATAGAACTCCTACTCTAAGAAGCAACCTCAACCCTAACTCTAGTCGACCTCTTCACCTCTTTAATAGGGGTTGACTAGGTAGGTTTTACATGAATACCTTATTCAATAAAACTCAATTAGGATTCTCTTAGCTAAAATCATAACAACGATAGATGAGAGAGGTGGAAAATGAAAAGAAAGAAGCAATGAAGTAGCGGAGGGGCAACAAGGAGAGGGATGAAAGAAGAAAAAAATAAAGGGACTATACCAGATATAAATATAAGGGCTCCTTTATTTATTTATTTTTTACTATTTACTATTGACAATCCCTTGTCATTAACATCCCTTTAGAAATAACAAAATATTATTTTATTATTTATAATTCTAGGATTGTCATTTATATATTTTTTCTTTGTCACACTCTCTTATTTCATTCTTGCTCTCGACATCATCATCATCTACCTTATATACTGCAAACATCACTTGTTATCAATATCGTCAATACTCATGCGAGATCCCTTGACACTTGTCACATGTATAGTATGAAGCTATATAGCTCATTGAACCACTCCATTTATTGTCATCATCACTCATTATATTCTTTCCTTCTACCCTTTGTGTTTATTGTAAATGGATACCTTAGAAATACTAAAAAAATTTAAAATAAAATTATAAATAGTAAAAAGGGATTACAAATAGTAATTAGATTTAAGAAATAAATGGACCAAATATAACCCAGTAAAAACCATGTCATACTTCTGGATGGACAAGGGTAGATTTTATTCTGAGGGGCAAAATTATGATTAGAGACATAAATCTAATCTTGGCGGTGATATTATCCACTTATCTCATCCAATCATAATCCATCAATTTAGGAACAAAATAGAAAACAATTCTTCCTATTCAATGTGTCTCACCGACGAAGATACCCGAATTATATTTGGCTCATACAAATACGGTCCACAGGTAATCTGCCTGGTCCACATCACAGCCCCCAGTCACAAGGCAGGTGGACGGACGGGTTGCGAAAAAAAAATGATAGAGGCATTGCTCAACCTATAGAGCACTAATATTCCATTCCCCATCGAGAGAGGGAGAGAAATATAGTGGTCAGAGACTAAGGCACAGAGAAAAAAGAAATGGAAAATTCACCTGAAATGGTGGCAGGCCCCACAGTTTCATTGGAGTTTACTATAGTTGGTACCTGAGAAAAAACAAAGCCTACTAATTAGTCTTCCTCTCAGACAATTTGAAGGTTCGATCAAACAATCCAAGAACTTGAGAGAGACAGATAGAGGGAGAAAGAGAGAGGAAGGGCTTACAAAGGCTGGAAGAATGTACTGTCGCAGGCAGTCGGAGCACATGGACTTGGATGCAGGATCTCCATTGGTGGCAGTGGCCATTGACAAGGATAAAGGAAGTCAGAATGCCCTGAAATGGGCAGTGGACAACCTTGTTACCAGGGGCCAGACGCTCACCCTCATCCTCATCCATGTCAAGATCACCAGCCACCCAAGTGAGCATATCTTCCTCATCCCAGAGTACATTTGTAATGGTTGTAAATTTGTAGCAGTCCTCAATTCCAGATTTCTACCCCATCTTCCTCATCCACTCAGCTTGTCATGTCCAGTTTTTAGCAGATCTCATCCATCTAGCTTTCAATGACCGGTTTATAGCAGTTGTATCATATTTGGTTTATACAGAATACAATTTGTCTTGATCATAGTTTTGAGGCAATCTTCAGTACCATGCCTGTCATCCACTTAACTTTTCATTGCCATCTTTAAGCAGTAGCAGCATATTTGGTTTTGAACAGAGGCCAATCCGTGGTCTTTTAGGCCATCTTCCTCCACGTCTATCATCCACTTAGCTTTTCATTGCCAGCTTTAAGCAGTCGCAGCATATGTGGCTTGAACAGGGTCCAATGTCTCGGTCTTTTAGGCCATCTTCCAGTTCCCCATTTAGCTCCTCTTTCCATGCAGGTTTTAGCAGTTGTATCATATTTGGTTTGTACAGAATCAATGCAATTTGTGTTGGTCATAATTTTGCAGCATTCTTCGATACCAGCTGCATAGGCCATCTTCGTTTGTGTTCATCCAGCGTAAAATATGTAATATGTTATATGAAATATAGAAATAATCTTTTATGATACGTACCTTTTGATTTCATCTTTATGTGATATGTAAAGATATCGTCTCTAGATCTAAAACTGCTATCAATCTATAAGGATAACTAGACTCTCCTCCTTTTTTTCTATCCTTTCATAGGATCACTTAGATTGATGGTTCAGGAAGGTTAAGAAAGAAACTATAATCCCCCAATATGTCCTCTACGAGATGCGTAACATTGATCTTTCAGTCTCTAGAGGTTCTATCTATTTATAGATGAAAACAGAGGGTCTAGAATAAATTATTATGAGAGTTTCTTCTATCAAGAGCATCCTCTAAGGAATCCTATTATAATATGGTCTTCTTTTCTATTGATCAATATCTGTCATTAGAATCCAATTAGTTCTATTATATTTCTTATCCAATTATAAAGCATCATAAAATCTAATAATCGATAAGATATAAAATATATTCAAAATCAAAATAAACAAAATAAAACTTGTTTAAAAATAATTTTACCTAATTGGTTTCCAAATAATCTTGAAAAAATATTTTATACATTATCATTAATTTTAAAAATAAGATAATAAGTCTAATAAACATAATAATATTGCATTAAGTCCAATTATCAATGGAGTCATAGTAGTTATATATCATCAATGTCATACTCACTTTTATATACCATAATATTGTTAGTTTTCCTAATATAATCCATAATGACCCTTGTAATTTATCTTGTCAAGATAATCATATTATTACATTCAACTATAACATGCATAAACATAAATATAAACATAATAGCAAAAATAAATCACTTTAATTAAGCAAGAAAAATATCAATAATAGCATCCATCTAAACATGCATCACAATATCTTTTATGGTTTGCTCACAAGCCTCATTCTAAGAATATATTCTTTAAATATTTTATATTATAAAGCTTTTGTAAATGGATCAGCAATCATCATAGTGGTTCTCAGGTTCTCAATTGACACTTATTGTTTCAGGACTCTTTCTCTTACCACCAAATACTTTATCTCGATGTGCTTGGAACCAATTAACTTTTCTATCTAATTGTCTCTTGATCTCATTTATGTATACTTCAAGAGTATCAACGGCTTCAGACATTTCATGTATTAGATAAACATAGCCATATCTGAACATATTATCTATAAATGTGATGAAATACTTTTCTCCACTAAAACAAGGAATATTAAGTGATCCACATATATCAGTATGAATAATCTTAAGGAGTTCTTTACTTCTTGTGGTATTTTTTTTGTATGTTTAGTTTACTTTCCGTTAATGCAATCTATATAAACATCAAAATCAATGAAGTCTAAAAGTTCTAAAATATTATCCTTCACTAATCTTTCAATTTTTTCCTTGGAGATATGCCTCAATTGACTATGTCATACTATAGAAAATCTTTTATTATTGAAACTATATTTCAATCCAACACTTGATTGTAGGGTCAATAATATCTTTTTAAACTCAAGATTCAAATTAATTCTGTATAAATCATCACACAAAATTCCAGAACTAACTTTTATTAAATCATAAAATATACCGAGTTTACCACTACTAAAAGAAAGATAATATCCTAACTCATCAATTTTAGATAAAGAAACTAAATTTCGAGAAATAGTAGAAACATAACATGTGTCAACAAAATCCGTTAGATGACTCATCTCTAAGCATAGACGATAAGTCCCCACTGATATCGCTTTCACTTGAGACGATTTCCCATAATGATGAATCTTTTATGTTCTTTTGGTTTTCGGATTGAAAGAAATCATTGCATATTATTGGTAACATGAGTTGAAGCACCATAATTAGTCCACTAAGTATTAGAAGGAACTTTTGTGATATTTGATTTGAAACATACAAAGGTCAAGTTAATACATTTCTTTTCAAACCAAGGCATGCGTTTAATACAGTTTTTCTTTACATGTCCTTTCTTGCCATAAAATAAATACTTTACTGTAAAAGCTTTCTTTTCATTAGTCTGTTTAACATTTCCAAACCTAGTACATTTCT
This sequence comes from Musa acuminata AAA Group, assembly GCF_036884655.1. NCBI lineage: Eukaryota > Viridiplantae > Streptophyta > Magnoliopsida > Zingiberales > Musaceae > Musa > Musa acuminata. The sequence continues at coordinate 17,449,573 of NC_088350.1, forward strand.
TTGATAGATAATGCTTCAATTTTCTTTTCTTGTTAGTAGCTCCTTGAGTAATAGTCATGACATTGCATGAGCTTTCCTATTTTAATCTCAATTCTTCCTGAACATACATACTAGTTAACTTATTCAAGTCCCACTTATCCTTATTTATATTATAGTGAATCTTGAATGGGCCAAACTGAGAAGAAAGAGAGTTAAGAATGAAATGTACGAGGAAAGACTCATCAACATTCATGTCTAATACTTTAAGTTTTGCAGCTTTATAAGTCATATTGAGGATGTGATCTTGAATTCCTCGAGTGTCATCATATTGAGCCGTAGTCAGTTCTTTCATTAGTATGCCAACTAATGACTTATAGTATATTTAAATCCTTATTCAATAACCTTTAAATATTCTCATGCGCTAGTTGCAATCGGTAATGAAGTCTTTATAGCCACCAAAGTGACCTAGACCAATAAGTTATAAAATAATATTAAGAAAATAATATTCACAATGACACATATAATTAGGAGATTTAGATAATCTCAAAGGAGAATTTACTTCAAATAATTATGTGATGGGATAGGATGATACTATTTTGGAGATTCTTACAGTTTATGGTTGTATACCCAAAAGTGACAATACTATTCTACAAGGATGGTATCACTCCTCTCCATATATGATCTTGAACTAGATATGTCACTATTTCACCCAAATGTGAAATATAAATGATATCAATAGTTCATCATATTTTGAAAAACTCAAAGCATTAATGTCATTTTATATTTTTGCAGTAGTACTTTCGTCCATATATTGTTATGCTTCTAGTATTCTTGTACTATTTGGATTAAATTATTCAGAATGGTTAGAGCATGTGTAATTTACACTAGGCGTATTGGATCTTGACCTAACATTGCTTGTTAAAAGGCTCGTAGACTTGATTGATGAAAGTACTATGGAACAAATTAATGAAATAAAGGCTTGGAAAATATCTGATAGGCTTAGTTTAATGTTTATAAGAATGACGATTGCAAATAACACAAAAGCCTATCATCACAGCCCACTTTGGTAGCTACAAGTCATATAAAACTTAGGAAGATGAGTTACAAATAATATTCATCAAATTTTTTCAATTTAATTGATGCTAAATAGTTTAATAATAGAATAAAAACTATAATAATTATTGAATATTAATAAAAAAAACTCATTTAATAATTATGATAACATATAAATCATGCCTTAATGTGAAAGATACATTCTTTCATAATTTTAAATATATACATGTGAATAATCAAATGAATATCCAAGAATAATAATTAGATTTTATTATCACATGTAAAAATATAATCAATAAGTCATATGAGAAAACTATAAAAGTAAACTGTAATTTATATTTTTTTAATTAAATCTAATCAAATAATCAAAAATATAATCATGATGAAATTCAATCATAATTATAATAAATCATATTTATCAATTTTATAATTAAGAATATAAATTAGAATTTTAATTTCATAAAGGTAAAATTATAAATATGTTGACAGGACAAACTGGAATTACGAAATTTGTAAAGGGTAGAACTATAGTTTGACAAAAATAGCCTCGAAGTCAAATCTATAAATATGTCAAAAACCCTAATATGCACCATCGTCGCCGCAGCACTACTTGTGCCCGTAAGCAGCTGCCTCGGGGTGTGGCCTGTGCTCGCATGTGGTCGCCGCATGAGTGACTCTCTGCCCTCATGCAGTCGTTGCCTAGATGTAGGCTCTACCCGCATGCGATTGTCGCATGGGCGTGGGTTCTACTCACGTGCGGTCGCCTCTTGGGCTCGGTGCTGCCCACTTGCACTGATGCTGCTACAACGCACATGCTACCCAACACAACTGTTGCCACGAACAGATCCGTTGGCTGTACGCAGCAAGGTTGGCAATGGTGCCACCATAGTGATCATGGCCGCTTCACTATCATGATCATTGAAGATCATGTTCATAAGAAATTTAACATGCCCACAAGCAAGTAGCCAATAAAACATAATAGATAGAAATATAGATTGACAAAATATGGATCATTCAATCATCGTAAATCAGAAAATAATAGATCTAAAGTATTTGATTTCAAGAACCTAGGCTCTGATACTAATTATAAGCATAAAATCTGTAATATACTATATGAAATATAAAAATAATTTTTTATATAAGGATTAAAATAAAATAATATTAAATTTGATTTTACGATATATACCTTTTGATGCCATAGGATCTCTGTATGATATGCAAAGATACCGTCGATTGACGAGAACTAGACTCTCCTTGTAGCTCAGGTTGTAATCCCTCAATACGTGCACCTCTCCCTCAAGGTCATGTCTGTTTATAGGTGAGAATAGATGGTCTAACATAAGTTATTAGAAGAGTTCCTTCTATCAAGGGCGTCCCCTAAAAAATCTTACTTCTTTTTTATTGATCAATAGCTATCATCAAAATCTAATTAATTCTATCATATATCTTATCGATTACAAAATAGTTGCAGTATACTTGGTTTGAACAGAGTGCAGTAGTCGTGGCCACAATTTTGCGGCAGTCTCTACCAGTTCTTTAGGCCTTCTTTTCCTCCATGACAGTTCTCCACTTCGTTTTCCATGGCTATTTCTCTGATTCCACCAACTTTTAATGAATACAGCTACGAACCAGAACGATGCTGGTTTTTACAGAGAGCCGACGGATCACCATTCCAAGGAACTCTTCCTTCCTTTTCGCTGTTTCTGCACACGAAAAGATGTGAGTGACATGGGAAGTTTAACTTCTCTGTCATCATACTCTTCACCACAAGCTAATGGACTACTAGTTCTCCAAATTGTATCACCAGGTTCGCTGCAAGGATGTGCTGCTGGAAGATCTTGATGTGGCCAAGGCCATCATCGAATTCGTCTCCCACACTGCCATAGAGAAGTTGGTGGTTGGTGCCTCATCAAAGGGTGGATTTGTCAGGTGATCCACGCAGCTCACATTTCATTCTCAGATCGAGAGAAGGCTTACTTTATGTTGTTCCCTCATTCTCTCAGAAGGTTCAAGACTCGTGATGTGACCGCCAGCATCACCAAGGGGGTGCCTGATTTCTGCACCGTCTACGTGATCGCCAAGGGGAAGGTATCCGCCATGCGGAACGCCGTTCGACCAGCTCCGCACATGTCCCCTCTTCGTGCTCAGATCCAAAGCCAGGCCAGCCTCAAGCCTGATGTCACGCCCCCTCGCTTATTCCCTGGTTCAAGAGGTTCCTCTTCCCCTTCCCTCTCCTCCTCAGCTTTATCAAGCAGACTGAACGATCAGCTCCTGCAGGGCCAGGCGAGGTAGCATTCGACGCTCACAGCTTGCAGCACGATGACTCGATCAAGTAAGCTTAATGTTGCATCCACAGCCAGGAGAATTCTCACAGATATGGATGCTTACTCTGTGTCGTTGTGGAAAAGGTCGCCGTTTGGCAGAGGAATGGGTGGTGCCACCACGAAGTCATTTGCGGATCTCTCGTTATCCGACACCGACATATCGTTCGTGAGCTCAGGAAGGCCGAGCACCGACCAAGCTTTCCCTCCGAGGTTATCCAATGGATCAGACGGCCTCGATCGCAGCTTCGAGATGCGAACGCCGCACAAGTCCGTGGATTCGTACTCCACGGGAAACGAGTTCTCTTCCATCTCACAGGGCAGTACTGGAACCTCGTGGTCCTCGCAAGCCATGGTGAGCGTGGCGTAAAGATCGATTCCATCTGTAGGCGGCAACAGATTCATCTGAGGAAGTCTTTTGATTGACTCGCAGGAAGATGTAGAGGAAGAGATGAAGCGGCTGAGGCTGGAGCTCAAGCACACCATGGACATGTACAACAACGCCTGCAAAGAAGCACTCACTGCTAAGCAGAAGGTTATCATCCATCCATACATCTCAAACTCGATATTAATCTGGCAAATAAAGATGATGACAATTTCGATTTGCACCAGACGACGGAGCTGCAGCGGTGGAAGATGGAGGAGGAGAAAAAAATATCTGAAGCTCACGCGGCAGAGACAGCTGCCATGGCGTTGGTGGAGAAGGAAAAAGCAAAATGTAGAAAAGCCATGGCGGCAGCACAAGCCGAGAACAGAATAGCGGAGCTGGAAGCACAGAAGAGAATAGACGCAGAGATGAAGGCGATCAGAGAGGCGGACGAGAAGAAGAAAGCATTGGACTCACTCTCACACACGGACCTCAGGTACAGAAAGTACACGATCGAGGAGATCGAAGCTGCCACCGAATACTTCGCAGAGCACCGTAAGATCGGAGAGGGCGGCTACGGTCCGGTCTACAAATGTCATCTGGATCACACTGCTGTCGCCGTCAAGGTTCTTCGGCCCGACGCAGCTCAGGGAAGGTCGCAGTTCCATCAAGAGGTACGCCAAGTGAATGAAGCACAAGAAGAAGACATCGCCAAGGATCATAGTTCACTCGCCTTGGTTGCGCAGGTTGAGGTGTTGAGCTGCATCAGGCATCCGAACATGGTTCTCCTTCTCGGTGCGTGCCCAGAGTACGGCTGCCTCGTGTACGAGTACATGGCCAACGGGAGCTTGGAGGACCGCCTGTTCCGGCGAGGGAACACGCCAATGATCCCTTGGCAGCACAGGTTCCGCATCGCCTGCGAGATCGTCACCGGCCTGCTCTTCCTTCACCGAATGAAGCCGGAGCCGCTGGTGCACCGGGACCTCAAGCCCGCGAACATCCTCCTCGATCGGAACTACGTGAGCAAGATCGGCGACGTCGGCCTGGCCCGGCTCGTCCCCCCGTCGATGGCTGACAGCGTGACGCAGTACCGCATCACCTCCACGGCGGGGACGTTCTGCTACATCGACCCCGAGTACCAGCAGACGGGCATGCTGGGGGTGAAGTCGGACATATACTCCCTCGGCGTCCTGCTGCTGCAGATCGTCACGGCGAAGCCCCCCATGGGGGTGACGCACCACGTGAGCCGCGCGATCGAGAGGGGCACCTTCGCGGAGACGTTGGACCCAGCGGAGCCCGATTGGCCCGTGGAGGAGGCGCAGCGTCTCGCTGAGTTATCGCTCAAGTGCACGGAGCTAAGGAGGAAGGATCGGCCGGATCTGGAGAAGGTGGTGTTGCCGGAGTTGCAGAGGCTGAGAGCTCTTGGAGAAGATAATATGATCTACTCACCCATGAATAACCATGTTTCCCTGCAGGTGAGTTGGTGACACGAACCAAACAACAGAGTCAGTTCATCCTGCATCTGCGGGAATAATCAGAATAGGAATCTGCTATTGCCATTCAAAATGTATCAGTAATATATGCACTAAATATTTATTCTGACAAATTGAGAGCTGATGATAAGAAGGGGAAAAGCATAGTAATTCACTGTTTGGATTTAGAATGAACTTGAGCAAGGATTTATTAACACAACTATCACAATTACAAAGCTGACAATAAGCTAGTGTTGGAAACAAAACAGACTTCACTTCAATAATAAAGGCCTTAATAACTTAATTATGCTCGATGTTGGAAACAAAACAGTGAGTGAGAAAAATCTTTCGAGAAAAATGGAATAAGCAAGTGTTGCACTAATCATCTTGAGATTTATCTATCAGGATATTCTGAGTGATCCACTACTAACACAATTTGCAGTTTGTTTAGATAAAGACATCACCACACACAAAGGTCTTTGGATTTTGCATTGATTTAATTACATAAACACTGTGAACAGTGAAGTAGAACTTCTGAACTACCGAATAAGTCATACAATATTCAGATTCAATCACTTTCTTATCTTCAATGATCGACAAGTGCTCTCACAACAATGGTGTTTCATTCACCATCTGAACTTCCGCAAGCCTGATTTAAGAGGTGGAGTCTGTCAATTCCCAAATTCCAAGCTCAAAACACAGTTAACCAACTCCCTGCACATATAGAGTCCATGCTTCATCAGAACATTGTCAGCATCTTGCTGCTATGATATTTTAGTAATTGGCCTCCTACATTGAAGAGATTGAAAGCTACAAACAAAATCACTAGATTGCATAACACTTTTTGTTTTTTATTTAAATATTCTCATGCAATTCTCTAACTGGTAGACTTTAAGTTGAATCACTATCTTATTTATAAGTAACCAAATATCATTTTGGTTGCAGCGCTTAGTTCATTAAAAGAAATTATCATTCCATGAGAGTTACATGTTGCATCATCCTACTTTACGTGATTAAAATTTTCTACCATGTTAGAATATTTCAAGACAGGATAAGTTTCTAAAATATCCCTTTAATTTTTATTTTTTTATTGAATATACTTTTGAAATCATTGTTGATAATGTGATCATATAAACTATCTTCGCTTGGTATATTTCTTGATAAACATTCTACTCTTACACAAGAATGAACTTTATAACATAAAACAATCTCATATCAATCATATTTTTATTTTAGTATTTATAAATATTTTATATGAATGCCTTAAGAGGAAAGGTATTTATAATCTGATTATATGCTTGACTCAATCAGACTTCCAATTAAGCATAATAAAATCTTACTTAGTCTGTAGCATAACTCATATAACTCATTATAAATTTTCAATGGAGAAAGTATCAAGCAAATATAATGGAGCCTCCATGACTTTTAGTTCTTTATGGCAAAATATATATATAGTCCATATAGATTGTGTATTATGATTTATCATTAAACTCTAGTTAAATCACCAACATATTTGATACAAGAAAGATAAATATTAATACTATAAGCACCATAAAATTTTGTAGCTACTATGTCAAATAATAGATAGGTTATTAAAAATATAATAATAACAAAATCGTGAGTCTCAATTATTTAGAGTCAATTATATGGATCTTTTGCTGTCATTGAGATCTGTGAAAAGTCATATATTTAGTTAGGTTTAGAGTACCTCAATTTTTATTTATAATCAAACCATAAGTATTTTTTTTTCCTCCAAGGCATTTATATAAAATATTTTATAAATATTAAAATCTAAAAAAATGATGCATAAGATAAAACAATTTTATGGTAAGGTCAAAGTTGTTACATACTATAAAGTTCACTTATGTATAGAAGACTATCCATATAGAGTAAGATGTATATACCAATGAAAAAAAGTTTACTTATACTATTACTATAATCACACTAGTTACAATGACATCAAAAGTACAACAACAAAAATTAAGAATTCAGAGGATGTTTTAGAAAGACGCACTATTTTGAGATATTCAAGCATGCTAGAAGATCTAAATCACAAATAGTAGGATAAGATAAAATATATCTCACTATTGAAACTCCCCAATGATTAGTCCATCAAACAGTCATCAAGAATATAACAATAAGACCATTAATTGATTTAATAGATCAATCCACTATAATATATGAGAAAGAGAAAGATGTAGAAATTGATAGGAAAGATAAAATATATGTAATATCCTTTGTAAGAAATAAAAGATATTAAAATGAAATGCACGACCATAGTCGACAAACACTTTTCTTAGAAATTGAATTTAATACAAAGATATATCTCTACATTAAAATTTTTGTCTATTCTTTTAACAATGATCCATTTTCATCGAAATGTGTGATATGAATTCAGTACACTTCCTTATCATTTTACATGATTTAAGCGTTGTATTCCAACAAGGACTACAATGAACTATAAGGCTACAAATTATATTTGTATTATGAATAATTAGAATAATAGTACAATACATAATTGATTAGACACTTATTTGATTCTATTATGATAAATTTTGTATCTAAGGACATGTTGTGATGGTCTACTCTTAATCAAATATGAGAAATTTTTTTATGATTTTAGTTTAAGATGAAGCAAATCTTTTTTGGATGTCCTAATCTAAGCCCAATGCACATGTACACGAGACACGAACATGACATAGACACGACAACACATCATTTAAAAAAAAATTAGGACATGCACATAGCAAGAACACATATTTTTTAATATATATGTATATATAATATTTGATTAAAATAAGTTTTATAGTATTTTAATTTTATAAGCTCAACAATGTGAACAAATAAATGTCATAATCATACAAGTTGAAACAATTAATATCCAAAATAAAAATTGAATACGTCAAATAATATTTAATAATCTTCAGATATAATTGATATATGTTTCCTTATGACAATCTCTAGATTTCTTTTATCGTAAAGCATATGGCTCTCACGGGAGTGCCACGTAAGTATAGTGCCGCACACAAATGTCTGACACGTGTTCGTGTGTTCGACATGTGTCGGACACATACACATCGACCAAAAGCATGTCCATGCTTCTTAGAAGAATGATACTAATTGAGCAAAAGGGTATTTATACATTTGTATTAGTGCTGATAATTCTATCGTATTAGTGAGGAAACATCTCCAGCTTTTGACTCGCATGGTGTGTAGACTAGCCGTCAACATGTATACATATCCAAGAAAAACAAAGCTGATGAATGATTGCTCTTGAAATGTAACCAACATAACTGGCACTGATAGATAATCGCTCTTAATATACAACCAAAAATGTTCAGGAAATCAGGAGCCTAAGAAATGAATAATTGAACAAATTTGTGTCAAATAATGCTACTCTATATACAACTTAATGCACGTCATTTTTCTTACATCCAAAATTCAATAGTTATTAACTATTCTCTTATATAGCACAATGACCAACTACCAAAGCTGGAGGAAGACTTAAACTTGACCTAAAGTTACTATCAAGTTAACCTCAAATTGGATGCAAATGAATGAAATCGATCATGCAGTTGCAGATCAGGTAAAAGTTCATGAAATCACTGGACTGATCAAAGCCACAGTTTAGTCACATTCGGCACGATCAGTTGCACTAACAAATATATGATGCATATTAATTATCAAGCATGCCAACTAACATATGATCATCTTCTGTCAATGTTTCAAGTTCCTTCTTTTCATCTTAACTGTAAACAGCTTTGGGGCTTTTGAGACGGAAGAAAGAAGAAGAGACCAGAAGATGGAAGGGTGGGGGGTGGGTTTTGGAGGAGAGGAGAGAATGGTACCTGAGACAGTGGAGGTGACAGCCTGCTGCGGCGGTAGAGATGATATGCTGGGCCCGTGATGTTGGCAGCAAGAGCTATATGAAGAGAAAGAACAAACTTTCTAAACGAACAAATACTAACATGTCCTAACATATATCAGAATTAAATAAAAATTATAATAAAATATGACATCAAGATTTACGTGAAAAAATTTCTCTAACGTGAAGGGTAAAAACTACGGAGCAAACAAGAGATAATCCACTATAAGAATAATGAAAATACAAATATTAGAATCTTTTATCTAAAACTGAAGCAACAATATCAAGAGAATAATTGGAATACAATATTCTTTGTACTTTGGTTGAGAATAATATTCTTGAATCTTGAACTTAAAAACTCACTTGTTTTTCAAGACCTTCATTCCCTTTGGTAGTTGCATCAAATCATATGTGTAGTTCTTTTACAGAGCATCCATCTCTTCTTGCATAGCAACTTCTTGTAGAACCTCAATTGAGAAGATCTTTCAGACAACGTCAACCTTCCAGAAGATACTCTACATATGAGTATGTGATACTTACTGATGCAGGTGAACCAAAGAGTTACCAGGAAGCAGTTGAAAATGAGTAGAAAAAGAAATGGTTAGTTGTTATGTAGGAATAGATGGATGCTTTATAGAAGAACCACACATATGATTTGGTGCAACTACCAAAGGGAATGAAGGCCTTGAAGAACAAGTGGGTTTTTAAGTTGAAGACTCAAGAATATTGTTTTTAACCAAAGTACAAAGCTAAATTAGTTGTGAAAGACTTTGGTCAAAAGAAATGTATTAACTTTGAAGAGAATTTTTCTCTTATTGTTGAAATGTCTTCTATTCATGTTGCTCTTGGTATTGATGCTAGCCAGGACTTGGAGGTTGAGTAGTTAGATGTGAAGACAGCTTTCCTTCATGGTGATTTGGAGGAGAAAATTTATATAGAGCAACTAGAAGACTTCAAAGGTAAAGATAACTTTATCTACAAATTGAGGAAGAGCTTGTATGGGCTAAAGCAAGCTCCAAGACAGTGGTACAGAAAATTTGATTCATTTATGATAAAAAATGAATACAAAAGAACGACTTTAGATCATTGTGTGTACATCAAATGGTTTGGTGAGAATTTTATTACAAAAGAATGTATTTTTCTTGGCTACTCACATGATTATTTTGGTTACAGGCTTTGGGATCCAGAAAAGTAGAAAGTGTTTAGAAGCAGAGATGTAGTCTTCTTTGAGGATCAAACCTTTAAGGATTTGAAGAAGAAGGCACCAGCTAAGACTTCTGTAGAAGGATTTGCAGATTGTGACCCAGTTACTCTTCTAGTATATCAGGGTGATGAGGGAGATGTGCAGGAAGATGGTGTAGAGCTTGATGTTGATCTACTTGCATGACATGTTGAGCAAGAAGAAGTTGGAGAGCAACTTCCCATAAAACCTCAATTGAGAAGATCTTCTAGACAACGTCATACTTCCAAAAGATACTCTACATATGAGTATGTGATGCTTACTAATACAAGTGAACCAGAGAGTTACCAGGAAGCAGTTGAAAGTGAACAGAAAAAGAAGTGGTTAGTTGCTATGTAGGAAGAGATGGATGCTCTTCAGAAGAACCAAAGTGGTTAGTTCTTATGATTTAGTGCTACTACCAAAGGAAATTAGGCCTTGAAGAACAAGTGGGTTTTCAGGTTGAAAACTCAAGAATATTATTCTTAACCAAAGTACAAAGCTAGATTAGTTGTGAAAGACTTTGATCAAAAGAAATGTATTGACTTTGAAGAGATTTTTTTCTCTTGTTGTTGAAATGTCTTCTATTCGTGTTGCTATTGGTATTGCTGCCAGCCAAGACTTGGAGGTTGAGTAGTTAGATGTGAAGATAGCTTTCCTTTATGGTGATTTAGAGGAGAAAATTTATATGAAGTAAACAGAAGACTTCAAAGTCAAAGATAAAGAGAACTTTGTCTACAAGTTAAGAAAGATCTTGTATGGGCTAAAGCAAGCTCTAAGATAGTAGTATAAAAAGTTTACTTCATTTATGATTAAAAAATGATACAAAAGAACGGCTTCAGATCATTGTGTGTGCATTAAATGGTTTGGTGAGGATTTTATTATTCTCTTACTTTATGTTGATGACATGCTTATCATTGGGAAAGATATGTTTACAATTGACAGGTTAAAGAAGGAACTGAATGAGTCTTTTTTAATGAAGGATGAAGGACATAGGACCAGTAAAGCAAATACTAGGCATGCAGATTTTTCGTGATAGAAAAAATAAGAAAATTTGATTATCATAGGAGAAATACATCGAGAAGGTATTGAAAAGGTTCAGTATGAGCAATAAAAAGCTAGTTGGTTCTCCTCTTGCAGGTTACTTCAAATTATGCTTAGAATAGGGTCTGTCAAGTGATAAGGAGAAGGAGAAAATGCAAAAGATTCCTTATGCTTTAGTAGTTGGAAGTTTAATATATGCAATGATATGTATGAGGCCGGATATCGCATATGTAGTGGGTGTTACTAGTAGATTTCTTACAAATTTAGACAAAGAGTACTGGGCAACAGTAAAGTGGATCTTTAGATATCTCAAAGAGAGTTCTTAAGTTTGTTTAAGCTTTGGAGATGGACCACCTGTGTTAATAGGTTACATAGATGCAGATATGGCAAGAGATATAGATATAAGAAAATCCACATCAGAATTTGTACTTATTTTTACAAGGGTAGTTGTGTCATGACAATCCAGATTGCAAATGTGTATTGCTCTCTCCACCATAGAGGCAGAATATATTGCTGCTACAGAGATTTGCAAACTATGTGGTGAAATTGGAAAACTATGTAGTGAATTGTAATAGCTAGAGTGTTATCCATTTGTGTAAGAACTCAACTTTTCATTCCAAGTTAAAGCATATAGATGTCAGATACCACTGGATTCAAAATGTACTTGAAGAGAAGTAGTTGCAGCTTTAAAAAATTCACATAGATGATAATGGAGCAAACACGTTGATAAAGACCTTACTAAAAAAAAGATAGGAGATATGCCGACAACAGTCGCCATAGTTTCATGTTGAGGAGTCATAAGACAACCTCCAATATTGGGCTGAAGGGGGAGGTTGTTGGGCTGACAGCCCACGAGTTTAGCCCATAGTGGGCTTTAGTAGCCCATAGCCCACCTCCCCTTTAATCTGATCCTAGATCTAATAAGGGAGATGTGGTGGCTGCGAAAAGAGGGAGAAATATTATGAACGAGTCGGCACTAAGAGGGGGGGGTGAATTAGTGTAGCGGTAAAAATTACGTCGGTTTAAAAAACCTTCGTACGATAAAATCTGATTTCGATGAAAACCGTTTCATAAAGATCTTTAAATTGAAAGTATACGGAAGTATAGTTGATGTAAAGCAAGGAAGGCAGTTTGTAGTTAAGATAAATAGCAAAACAGAAATGCAAACTGATTTATAATGGTTCGGTCATCGTGACCTACATCCACTCCTCTGATTCCTCTTCCGTCGAGGTCATCGTGACCTACTATCGATCTTCATTTAATAGGCGAAGATCAACCTCCTTCTTACACACCTCTTCTCCATTTATCGGGTTTAGAAGACAACCCTTACAAGCACTCACTCCTCTCTCAAACTATTCTAACACTTTTACTAGAAGAGGAGGATTCTCACAAGAGATTATAATAGCGTTTTTCTCTCTTTAAATTCTCTGTGCTTGTGTATGTTAACTAGGGATGAGAGGAGTATTTATAGGCTTCAAGTTGATTCAAACTTGGAGCCTAAAAATGTCTTATCCTAGGTTTCCTGGGTATTAGCGGTACCACCGCCATTCCTAGGCGATACTACCGTCGCAGGATCTGTAGATGGGTGGTACCACTACTAGCAGCATTGCTGTTAGTGGTACCACCGCCCAGAATTCCTGGGGTGTTGTTCCCTAGGCGGTGCCACCGCCGGCCAGGGTTTCAGCACCTTGGTTGGGCCTTGAATCTGATCAAAACTAGTGCAACTTCGGGCCCAGTTGGCCCCTAACAAAGTTGATGAGATTACCCCCGAATCCCAACTCTAATTATGTGCTAACTACGATTCCTAAGACATATTCTAAGCAAGATAAGTCTGGTTTCTTCCGGCGAGCTTCCGACGATCTTTCGTTGAACTTCCGACGATCTCTCGGCAATGTTCCGGCGGACTCCCGGCAAGCTCCTGGACTTCACGACGATCTTCTTGGCGAGTTTTGACGAACTTCTTTGGCAAGCTCCAGGACTTCTCGGTCAATTCCGGCAGAACTTCCGACGAACGTCCGAACTCCCAACAAAATCACATTCTTGACTTCGGGACTTCATTTTGCTTTATGCCTTGCTACCATAGTTAATCCTGCACACATAAAAACACACTTCGATCTAGACAATTATTACTAAGCATGAATCATATCATCCAGCATGTCATTGGTCCATCGACGCTTCATCCGATTCTTCGGTGCATCGTCCTCTCTTGCGACCTATTGCCCAATCGGCCAGTTGACCTCCGCAACTTTGATATCCTTAGCGCAATATCCGCTCTTCTTGGCCTGATGCCCAAATCTATGACCCGAAGCCTTCTGTCGATATGTTGACCGATCCTCTAGCCCGACGTCCAATCTTCAGACATGTTTTCTCCGACCCAACATGATTCTTTCTGCTTTAATTGTCTCTCCTTGATCGAAGCATCCTGCATCACTCAAAACATAGATCAAATCATAAATACTAACAATTGGTTTCCTCATCAAAATTCGAGATTCAACAATCTCCCCCTTTTTTATGATGATAACCAATTGATGATGGAGTTAATCTTAACTCCCGGAGTTTAAACAAACTCCTCCTATCAATATGCCATATTGATAGAACCTTGAATTCAAGTTAAATTCAAATCGTTGCAAATTTCATCATGAATATCAAGTGTTTGAAAACAAACACGTCATTATGCATAACATGATCATACTTCACCCCCTTTGTCAAAAAAACAAAGGAGAAGTTCAACTATCAAGTGTTTGAGATATTAGTTCAAATCATTACATGAAAAACATAATATCAAGTTTTATCATCATGCAATTTGTAAGCTAGAAAATTTAGCAAGTGTTACATCATGCAAACTATCAAGTTTTAGATATGCATATGCAAGGTATTAAGATAGCAAGTTTACAACATACAAGCTAGCAAAAATTTCGAAAGCAAATGCAAGATAGCTTTCTTGTTGAAGTGTGTAAGCTAGCGATTCTTGCTTCCTATTGCAATGTGCAAGTTACAAGTTTTGCTTCTTAAGATTGGCAAGATAGTGATGTTCAAGATAGCAAGCTCTTTCTTCTATTTTGAGAAGTACCATTTTTGCTTCCTTTGCAAAGTGTAAGCTAGCAAAATTTTATATTATTTTACAACATACAAGCTAGCAATTTGACAAGTGTTAGTTCTCTTTGAAGTATGAAGGCTAACATGTTTTTGAAGAATAATGCAAGATAACAAGCTAGCAATATACAATGTTTTAACGAAGCAAGCTACATGAAGTACGTTTGCATCTTCTCTTTAGATGTGCAAGCAAGTAAGCAAGTTTTTGCATCCTCTTGACTTTGCAAGCTAGTTAGTAAACTAGTTATCTCCCCCTTTGTCATTGTCAAAAAGAAGGGAAGAATACAATGTTGTAATTCTTTTTCCCTTTACATGAATTTTCAAATCATGACAAAGTTGAAGTGTCAATCCTTTATCAATATGTTTGTGCATCATAATAGTTTCAAATTAAAAAATGCACAATTTTAAAATCTTACATTTCATCCTTACTTTATGCATGATACTAACAATATATCAATCATCATAATCATACAAGATATTCAAGCATTTATAATACATCAATTTAGCAAAAAATCATAGCATTTCAAATCATGATGGTATCTAAATGTCAAATTACATTGCATCCTAACATACATGATCATAATTTCTCATTTGTATTTCATGCATATTTTTATTTTATCACATTCATTTCATCTCATCAAGAAAAATTAATTGGGTGATGAATACAAGAAATTGCATAAAAATCATATCATGAAAGATAAGTTCATGTGAATATCAAAAGGCATGATTTCTTTTGAAAAACCTCCTCCTAAATAATTAAAAGAAAATATTAGGAGATCAAATAATAAAAGATATTCAAAAGAAATTTTAAGTCATGAATTTCGAAAAAGATATTTTCTTTAGTAAATCGTAAAAGAAACTTAGGAGAAAAAGATTTCAATTCATGCATATAAAATCTTGATTTAAGCATAAGAAATCTCAAGTTATAAATATCAAAAAATTAAGATAAAACTCATTCATATTTAAATCATCAAATCAAAAGCATTTCAAGAGATTCATCAAAATGAAACAAATAGATTCATCAAAATCAATTTCATGGTTCACAAAATTAATAACATAAATTGATTCATTATTTTAATTCTAATAATAATATATTTTCCTTTCTATATGTTTCATTTTAAGTGATTGATTTTATATAAGCATATTCAAGTTTTTCATATGAAAACATACATCATAGTTTAAAACTTGAAAAGGCCACATTCATTATCGTAAAAATCGATAATCCATAAATCTCAATAATCATCATGCATAAATTCGAAACATAAACTTATTAAACATGATATCAAATCATTACTTCAAATCATCATGCTTAATTTTGAAAAATAAATTTATTAGGCATTATATCATCAAACATGATTTCATAAGGCATTTTTAATCAAAATCATTTTGTTTATCATAAACATGTAATTTTAATGATTATTTTCATAATTACTAGAATGATAAGCATGATTCTTAATTTTTTATATTTTCATTATTAAACATGTAATTTTTTAAAAATACATATTTTTTAAACTAAATTAAAAACAACTCATGAAAAATATAATGTAATTTTAAAATAAACTAAGGGAGTTTTGATTACCTCGTTGTCGAAAGTCGTTAATGTGTCGTTTGCCACCTCGCCATTGTTGATTTTCTCCTCATCTTTAGATAAGCTTGATTCGTCCCAAAGAGCTTCGTTCTTCTTACGTTCATAGCAAGTAGTTACGTTCTTTTATTTTTGTTCTTTAACTCTTGTTTCATGAACCTTTTAAATTTCATAGTAAGGAGTTCATGTTCACCGTCACTTGAGCTTATGCTCGAGTGGTCTTCAATTGTTCTAAGTTCAAAATCCTTCCTGTTCTTTGGAAGGTGGTTCTTATGTTCGTCAAGTGCCACATTAGTCATTTCATAGGTCATTAAAGATCCGATAAGTTTTTCGATAAAAAAGGTATTCAAATTTTTTGATTCTTGAATAGTCGTTACTTTCAAATTCTATTTTTTAGAAAGAGATCTTAAAAGCTTGTTAACGAGTTTAAAATTCGAAAAGCTTTTACCAAGTCCTTTTAGACCATTGACGACATCCATGAAACGGGTGTACATGTCAACAATGGTTTAGCTTGGTTTCATTCGAAATAGTTTAAAATCGTGCATTAAAATATTAACTTTAGACTCTTTTATTTTATTCGTGCCTTCATGAGTTACTTCTAGTGTGTGCCAAATCTCATGGGCAGTTTCGCATAAAGAAACATGATTAAACTCATTTTTGCTCAAAGCACAAATTAAAGCATTCATAGCTTTCGCATTTAAAGAAAAAGTTTTCTTCTCCAAATCATTCCATTCGTTCATTGGAGTAGAAGACTTTTAAAAACCAAATTCGACTAAATTCTATAAATCGAGATTTAATGAACGTAAGAAAACTCTCATTCGAGTTTTCCAATATGTGTAGTCCGTCCCATTGAAAAATAGAGGATGAATGAGAGAGTGACCATCTTGAAAGTCGAAAAAAGCCATTTCTCCTTGGGTGTTAAAGCAAATGAGAAAATAAGGCTATTGAGTGTCAATAGAGGATCATTTACTCTCGGCGTCATGAGAGGAATATCTCATGTGTTCTAGTTCAGACAAATCCCTGGCCAGGGTCATTCGGGTTGAGAGAGAAAGAGTTCTCTAGGAGAATCCGATTAGAGCGAGACTCGAGTAGAAACCGTATGGGTCTGACAGCACCATGCTCGATATATGGTCTCTAGAATATTAGATGGATGAGGGACTATAGGTACATGGTAACTAAGGACAGATAGGTCCAATGGATTGGATTCCCCTATATCGTCTGGGGACTACGGCGTAGTGGCTTAGTACGTCCGTAGTCGATGAGTCAAGTGAATTATTACAGAGATAATAATTCACTGAGTTAGAAGGAGTTCTGACAGGTATGACTCACGGCTAGCTCGATATTGGGCCTAGAGGGTCACACACATATGGTAGGCATTGCGATGAGTAGAGGTTCGGATATGAGATATCCGACGGAGCCCTTGTCTTATTGGATATCCAATAAGTTCCTGAATTATTAGATCCTATGGACGAGATCCAATAAGAGCCCATGAGAGATTCTTTGATAGAGATCCACTAATTTAAAAGGCTTGGGTTATTGGATGTAGATCCAATACCCACTAGGCGATGATCCATTAGGGTTTGATAGGGGACCTCTATAAATAAGAGGGATTCAGAGCCTCATAGGCTAGAGCCTTTGCTTGCCTCTCCTATTCTCCTTCCCCTCTCCACCTCAAAGCAAGCCTGGAGTTTTTGAGGAGCGTCGTCGCAGCCCTGCTGTGTGGATCACCGCTAGAGAGGAGGACGTTTGACCTCCTTCACCCTCTCCTAAGGATCTGTAAAGAAACAGGGGTATACGATCTTCCTAGGTAACACAATCTATTCTATACGTAGTTTTTTCAGTTTCGCAGATTTTGCGCACCAATCTTCGCACGATGACGACCATCTTTTTGGGAATCGAGGATTTTATTTTCTTATTCTTCCGCTGTGCATATGATGTCACCCCCAAAGATTTTCCTAATAGTGGTATCAGAGCGAGGTTGTTCGTGCGATAGATTGGTTTTAAACTACGTGTGTTGTGTTTTGGAGAAGCTTTTGACGTCAAAATCGTTGACGCAAAAGCGGAAAAGGGCAACAAATATTGCTGCCCTCATTGTCGTTGCAGATGGCAGCACTACCATCTGCGTGCAGGCAGGCAGCCTGCAGCAGCAATCGCAAGGGCAGCGACGCCTACGGCCGCTGCTCTCGTGTGGTGACGCGCCGCAGGGCAGCAGCACCTGTGGCCGCTGCTCCCGCGGGCAAAAACCCAACAGGGGCGACCGCTCGGTGAGGCAGCACCGCCTGCGGGCGTTGCCTCACAGGCAGAACCGCCCGCGGAGGGGACGGCGCCCATAGGGGCGCTCGCCCGTAGGAGGCGGCAACGCCCGCGGGGGCTCCCAACTACAGGGGCAGTGCCACCTACAAGCGAGGGCAGCAACCCCGCCCTCTGCTGCACAGCCCACTACCGGTAGGGTGGCGGAGGCGGCGGCAACAGTAGTAGTAGGGGAGTATGAGGAGGGCATTAGGGTTTTTTGGACAAAAGACAGTTGTACCCCCTCGAAATTTGAGAAATTTCAGTTTCTATCTTTTGTCTAAATTATGAAAATACTCCTAGGAATTAAGAAATTCCCTATATGTCCATGATTTCATAAAATACTAATTAATTAAAAAGTTTAGTTGATTATACATGTGATGTATGATGTGTGGACGGATGATCATGGACCGTGTGATGTGTGTACTTATGATTATTATTATTGGGGTCTATGAGCCTCTATTATATTTCTCGTTTATTGTCGGGCCTACGTGCCTATGATTAAGTTGTAATCACATGAGGAGGCGCAGCGGGAGTGTGGATGTGATAGCGGGACCCACGAGACGGACGATCACGATGCATGAATATGCATCGAGATATCGACGGAACTGACGAGGACGAGATGGACGATCATAGGGCATGGAGATGCACCGTTGCACACATAGATCTTGATGTGAGTGATTAAGCCTACTAGCTCGGGCCTAATCACATTAGGTTGTGGTCCATGATCATCTAGTGTGATTGCTTATACACATACTAGATATGTATATATATTTACATGCGATGTAGATATATATTAAATATGTATATGTGCGACATGTCATATTAGGAGACCAAATCATAGAAATATCTCTCTCGATAATATTAAGTCGGTAAACGTGAGGCAATTAGATTGACTCACGTGGCCTTCCATCGTTATAAGTAGGAACCGATTCCCAGTGTATGTTGAGTTGGTCGAGTCCCTCGAGACTCACCTATATCGCGATTCACTATCTTGCTTACGATATAGAGATGTCAGCGGTCACTTGAGAACATGGTATGCTTAGTCGAGTCCCTCGAGAGTATATCATCAAATCAAACTCATATTGTAACGAAGGTGTTGACTTAACCGAGCATCATGGTTGGTCGAGTCCCTCGAGACCATGATGATTTGGAGGCCGAACAGGATGAGAATCACAATGAGTTGTGATCGGCAAGAGTTGCCTACCTTTTAGGCTTAGTGTGATTGGTCGAGTCGCTTGAGGTTACACTAAGACGTTGATTGGATCCTGATCCCCACTAGAAGTCTGTCGGAGACTTCCGTTTCACGTGCTGAGGGTGTCGCGTGACTCGTTAGTAAAATAGTGGAAGCATATTAAGATAGAAGTCCATATCTTGATAGTTTATTACTTATAAAATCTGCATGTTATTCATTTCTGCTACATCTTTATTTTCAGAAAATGTCGCTTTCAAATCCCTTACGTGGCAATACTTGATGTCAACCGTCTCACTGGTCCAAATTATACGGATTGGCTCCATAACTTGAGAATTGTTCTCACGACGGAGAAAATCGTGTATGTCCTTGATACAGTGATGCCTACCCCCGAAGAAGGGGCAAGCAAGGATGAGATCGCTCGCTACGTGAAGTACATTGATGATTCCACTCTTGCTCAATGCTATATGTTGGGCTCTATGACTCCTGAGTTACAGAGATAACATGAAAAGATGGACGCCATATCCATTCTCCTACATGTCCGTAAATTGTTTGAGAAATAGGGAAGGACTTTGCGATATGAGATATCCAAGAGCCTCTTTTGCGGTAGGATGACTGAGGGGACACCGGTTTAGAACCATGTCCTAAAGATGATTGAGTGGATAGAGAAACTCACAGTTCTATGGTCCTAGAGGATAACTTGTGTGTGGACATTGTACTTTAGTCCCTACTAGATTCCTTTTCACAGTTCATAATGAATTTTAATATGAACAAACTTGAGGTGACTCTCCCAGAGCTCCTCAATATGTTGAGGGAGGTAAAGAGTACTATTAAGAAAGAGAAGCCAGTTCTCTACACTAGTGAGACTAGAAAGAAAAGGAAAGCAGAAAGGTCCCTTAAGAAGGGAAAGGGCAAGGGCAGACCAAGTAAAGCAAAGGTTGCTAAGAAAGACCCAGCAAAGGACAAAGGCCAGTGCTTCCACTGTGATAAAAATGGACATTGGAAGAGGAACTGCAAAGAGTACCTTATAGAAAGGGCGAAACAAAAGCTTGATGAAGCTTTAGGTACATATCATGAATGTAAATGTGTCCAAGAGGAAATGAGATGAGATGAACAGTGCATACCTGTAGCATTGTAGGCTAGGTCACATCCATGAAAGAATGATTCAAAAGTTGCTAAATGATGGATATCTAGATCCATTCGACTATGTGTCATATGCAACTTGCGAGCCTTGCAACTCATACATTTAGTGGAACTAGAGAGAGACCCACTGAGCTGTTGGAACTCATACATAGTGATGTATGTGGACCCATGTCAACTTATGCCATTGGTGGTTACTCCTACTTCATTACCTTTACTGATGATTTCTCAAGGTATGGATATATGTACTTAATGAAGTACAAGTCTGAGGCATTTGAGAAATTCAGAGAGTATAAGAATGAGGTGGAGAACCAGACTGGAAAGAGTATCAAAACTCTTCGATTAGATCGAGGAGGTGAGTACTTAAGTACAGAGTTTACTCAGTTCCTCAAGAACCATGAGATATTATCCCAATGGACACCTCCTTATACACCTCAACTTAATGGTGTCTCTGAAAGGAGAAATCATACGCTATTAGACATGGTACGATCCATAATGAGTTTCGCTGACCTACCCATCTCATTCTAGGGATATGCCCTAGAAACTACAGCTTACCTTCTGAATAGAGTTCCAACTAAGTCGGTAGTGTCTACACCATATGAGATATGGAAAGAGAAGAAGCTTGATCTTAAGGTTGTTTAGACTTGGGACTGCCCTGGCCACGTTAAAATATACAACCCCAATAAGTTAGAATCAAGGACAAAGCGATGCAAATTTGTGGGATACCCCAAGAAAACTTGTGGGTATTATTTCTATCATCTCGAGGACCAAAAGGTCTTTGTAGCTAAGAGAGCAGTGTTCCTTGAGAAGGAACACATTCTTGGTGGAGATAGTGGGAGAATGATAGAGTTGAGCGAGGTTGGAGAACCAAGCTCAAGCACCACTCTATAGCCCGAGTCTGTTCAGGTACCTAATACACAAGTTTCAACTTTATGTAGGTCTGATAGAGTATCTCATCCTCCTGAGAGATATATGGGACATATTAGAGGAGAGGATGTTGAGGATATTGATCCTCAGACCTACGAGGAGGCTATTATGAGTATAGACTCCAGGAAGTGGCAAGAAGTCATGAATTCTGAGATGGATTCTATGTACTCCAACAAGGTTTGGAACCTAGTTGATGCGCCCGAAGGTATTGTACCCATCGGTTGCAAGTGGATCTTTAAGAAAAAGATCGGAGTAGATGGAAAGGTAGAGTCCTATAAAGCAAGGCTAGTGGCTAAGGGGTATCGTCAAAAGTAAGGTGTTGACTACGACGAAACCTTCTCACCCATAGCAATGCTAAAATCCAACAGAATTCTATTGGTTATTGCAGCACACTATTATTATGAAATATGGCAGATGGATGTGAAAACTGTATTCCTCAATGGGAACTTCGAGGAGGAGGTATATATGATGCAACTTGAGGGATTTGCGTCCAAGAACTGCCTAGATAATGTGTGTAGGTTGCTTAGATCCATTTATGGACTAAAGCAAGCTTCCCGAAGTTGGAACATAAGATTTGATGAGGCAATCAGATCTTATGACTTCGTTAAGAACGAAGATGAGCCTTGTGTGTATAGGAAGGTAAGTGAGAGTGCTATCACCTTTTTGGTGTTATATGTGAATAGCATCCTGATCATTGGGAATGACGTAGAAATGTTATCCATAATAAAGGCTTGGTTATCTAGACACTTCTTCATGAAGGACTTAGGGGAAGCATCCTATATCTTGAGGATTAGAATCTATAGAGATAAATCTAAGAGGATGCTTGGCTTGTCCCAGTCCAGGTACATAGAAACCATTGTCAAAAGGTTTGGCATGAAAAATTCCAAGAGAGGTCTCATACCAATGAGACATGGGATATCGCTTTCTACGAGTATGTCCCTAAAGACTCCAAAAGAAAGGGTGAACATGGATATGATATCTTATGCCTCAGCAATATGGTCTATCATGTATGTCATGCTATGTACTAGGCCTGATATAGCGCATGCTCTAAGTGTCACGAGCAGGTATCAGGCGGATCCAGGCTTGGAGCATTGGAAAGCAGTAAAGTGTATCCTTAAGTACTTGAGAAGGACTAAGGATCTTTTACTAATATATGGAAGTAGTAGCCTTAAGGTTGAAGGCTACACAGACTCAAGTTTTCAGTCTGATGTCGATGATAGCAAGTCGAATTTGGGGTACGTGTACACCTTGAATGGAGGAGCAGTGTGCTGGAAGAGTTCCAAGCAAGATACTAATGTTGACTCGACCACAGAGACGGAGTACATTGCTACATCAGATGCAGCAAAGGAGGGAGTCTGGTTGAAGAAGTTCATCACAGATTTGGGAGTCCTGTCAGGTAGCGAGGAGCCGATCTCCTTATATTACGACAACAACGGGACGATTGCTCAAGCGAAGGAACCTAGGTCTCATCAGAAATCTAAGCATATTCTGAGGAGGTTCCACCTTATCAGAGAGATTGTAACCCGAGGAGATGTAGCAGTGGAAATAGTTCCATCCGAA
The DNA here is from genome assembly GCF_036884655.1 of Musa acuminata AAA Group. Taxonomy (NCBI): domain Eukaryota; kingdom Viridiplantae; phylum Streptophyta; class Magnoliopsida; order Zingiberales; family Musaceae; genus Musa; species Musa acuminata. The sequence goes on from NC_088350.1 coordinate 17,472,679, forward strand.
GATAACATTGTAGATCCACTGACAAAGCCGTTATCTCATATTGTCTTTGAGCATCACAGGGGTCTGATGGGGATCAGACACATAGGTGATTGGCTTTAGGTCAAGTGGGAGATTGCTAGTCATAGGTGCCCAGCAAGCCAATCACGTAAGTGATGGCACGTGTGACTTGATATAGAATCTTTTTACTTATTATATTTTGGCATATATCACTTTATAACTATTGCATATATGCATATATATATATTGTGATGTCCTTAGATTTGTACAATGGGAATCGGATTGTGATGAGATCACGAAAATGAGATCGATTCACCTTTAAACACATATCATAAATAATCCCAGTCATAGGTTACTCGAGATGGATATCGTGATAACCGGACAGACTGGTGTGCTGTATACCCGTCCATATGATAAATGCAGCTGGTCTCATAGCTACTCGTGTAGGGACACTAGGGATACAGTACAGGTGCTCATTGGAGAATGAATTCACTGATTGATCCGCTTATGGAATGCTAGATGGTTGATGATGCCTTATTGTCAAACAGTGATTCCGTAGTCCTAGTGGTATATCTGGTCCTTAGACTTGAGACACCAAGGATGTCCTGTATGACTGCTCCACTCTTTGATACAAGACTTATAGGTTTGGATTTCCCAGATCTAGTACAACTGGTCATTGAGAGTGGTAGTCGACCTTATGAGGGTTATTGAGTGTCAATAGAGGATCATCTACTCTCGGCGTCATGAGAGGAATATCCCATGTGTTCTTGCTCAGACAAATCCCTAACTAGGGTCATTCGGGTTGAGAGAGAAAGAGTTCTCCGAAAGAATCTGATTAGAGCGAGACTCGAGTAGAAACCGTATGGGTCTGACAGCACCATGCTCGATATACGGTCTCTGGGATATTAGATGGATAAGGGACTATAGGTACACGGTAACTGAGGATAAACAGGTCTAATGGATTGGATTTCCCTGTATCGTCTAGGGACTACGACGTAGTAGCCTAGTACGTCCGTAGTCGATGAGTCAAGTGAATTATTATTGAGATAATAATTCACTGAGTTAGAAGGAGTTCTGATAGGTATGACTCACGACCAGCTCGAAATAGGGATATACGATCTCTCTAGGAAACACAATCTATTCTATACGTAGTTTTTTCAGTTTCACGGATTTTGCACACCAAACTTTGCATGACGACGAACATCTCTTTGAGAATCAGGGATTTTATTTTCTTGTTCTTCCGCTATGCATATGATATTGCCCCCAAAGATTTTCCCAACAAGGGGGTTGTTTGGTGGTGGTGGTGGGGGGGGGGGGGGGGGGGGGGGGGGGGTGCTGTGTGTGAATTAGTGCAGCGGTAAAAATTACATCGATTTGAAAAACCTTCGTACGATAAAATCTGATTTCAACGAAAGCTATTTTGGAAAGATCTTTAAATTGAAAGCATACGGAAGTGTAGTTGATGTAAAGCAAGAAAGGTAGTTTGTAGTTAAGATAAATAGCAAAACAGAAATGTAAACCGATTAATAGTGGTTCGGTCATCGTGACCTACATCCACTCCGATTCCTCTTTCGTCAAGGTTATCAGCATCCACTATCGATCTTCCTTTAATATGCGAAGATCAACCTCCTTCTTACACCCATCTTCTCCTTTTACCGGGTTTAGGAGACAACCCTTACAAGCACTCACTCCTCTCTCAAACTATTCTAACACTTAAACTAGAAGAGGAGGATTCTCACAAGAGATTATAATAGCGTTGTTCCCTCTTTAAATTCTCTGTGCTTGTGTATGTTAACCAGGGATGAGAGGGGTATTTATAGGCTTCAAGTTGATTCAAACTTGGAATCTAAAAAGAACTCATCCTAGGTTTCTTGGGTACTGGCGGTACCACTGCCGTTCCTGGGCGGTACTACCGTTGCAGGATCTGCAGCTGGGCGGTACCACCATCGAACAGGGGTGGTACCACCGCTGGCAGCGTTCGATGGTGGTACCACCGCTGGCAGCTTTACTACCGACGGTACCACCACCCAGCCTGGGCGGTACCAACGCCTAGAATTCCTGGGGTGCTATTCCCCAAGCGGTGCCATCACTGGCCAGGGTTTCAGCACCCTGGTTGGGCCTTGAATCCGGCCCAAATTAATGCAACTTCGGGCCTAGTTGGCCCCTAATAGAGTTGATGGGATTACCTCCCAATCCCAACTCTAATTATATGCTAACTATGATTCCTAAGACATATTCTAAGCAAAATAAGTCTGGTTTCTTCCGGCGATTTTCGGTGAACTTCCGATGATCTCTCGGCAATGTTCCGACGGACTCATAGCAAGCTCCTGGGACTTCACAACAATCTTCTTGGCGAGTTCCGAAAAGCTTCTTTGGCAAGCTCCAAGACTTCTCGGTCAAATCTGGCAGAACTTTCGATGAACTTCCGGACTTCCGACGAACTCTCGAACTCTCAACAAAATCGCATTCTTGACTCCGGGACTTCATTTTGCTTGATGCCTTGCTATCGTAGTTAATCCTGCACACATAAAAATATACTTCGATCTAGACAATTATTACTAAGCATAAATCATGTTGTCCTGCATGTCATTGGTCTATCGACGCTTCGTCCGATTCTTCGGCACATCGTCCTCTCTTGTGGCCTATTGCTCAATCGGCCAGTTGACCTCCGCAACTCCAATATCCTTGGCACAATATCCGCTCTTCTTGGCCCGATTCCCAAATCTATGGCCCAAAGCCTTCTGTCGATACGTCGACCGATCCTCTAGCCCAACGTCCAATCTTCAGACAGGTTTTCCTCCGGCCCAACATTATTCTGCCTGCTTTAATTGTCTCTCCCTAATCGAAGCATCATACGCCACTCAAAACGCAGATCAAATCATGAATACTATCAATTGGTTTCATCATCAAAATCGAAGATTCAACAAGAAAAACTACAGCAACAAGGCAGAAAATTATAGTAGCAACTTGATTCAAAAAAGAGGAGAAAATGGTAAAAAAACAAGAGAAGGAAAGGGAAGAAGACAAAGAAAACGTAAAGAGACAATTCTCAATCATCCAAGCAGTGTTCTCATTTCAAGTTAGATTAGATCTATAGCAGATTCTTGTTGTAATTACTTGAGGAGATTTTGGATATTGTGCACAGTGACGTAGTCATTGTATCACAATTATTCTCTTGTTTTTTTGCCCATTTCTCCACTTTTCTAAATTAAGTTGCTACTGTAATTTTCTTCCTCGTTGTTGTAGTTTTTCTCCCTCTTTTTACAGCCACCACACCCCTCTTATTAGATCTAGGATAAGATTAAAGGGGAGGTGGGCTATGGGCTAAACCCGTGGGCTGTCAGCCCAGCACGGCAAACATGGAAGGTAGGGCTTATGCCGCTCATCATCAATCCTCTCCTATCATCGCCTCATCTTATAGCGGTTTATACTTCTTTTCCTTTATTTGAAGCCAACCGAGTCCAAGTCAACCAACTACAACATTGAAGGATCAACAAATCATGAACTAAGTACTTAGCGATAAGGCGATTGCTCCGGGCAAGGGTTCCTCCTGCCTCCCACCCAAAACGACCCCCGAGCCTCTTCCTCCCCCTCTTAGGGACCCGCCGGGGACATTCGGGCCCACATCATGCAAGGCTACGTTCACTACCCCTTTTGTTAGCTCCTTAAATGGACCACCTCTCTTGGGTGATGCTTCTTCGTGAAGCACAAGGCAGCGCCCTAATCTTGCCCTAGAGGAGAAAATACAATGAATTAAAGCAAGCTCTACATTGATCTTGGACTTGAATAATGATGAAGTTGATTGTGCACATCAACCATGGAAGACGAGCCTCTATGCGAAGTTCTTCAGTAAGACCCCTACTCTAGAATGTATTATGCTGGTCTCCCCAAACTATTACAACTTAAGAAAGTAGTCTAAATAGTATATCTAGTCATGGGATTTTTTGTTTCAAGTTTAAGTTAGAGGAGGAGAGGGATTTTGTCTTAATTGGGTCCATGTGTTGGGCTAACAACCCACAAGTTCAGCCCATAGCTCACCTCCCTTTTAATCTAACCCTAGATCTAATAAGGGGGGTGTGATGGTTGCGAAAAATTAGGAGAAATACAATAACAACAAGGTAGAAAACTCCACCAGCAACTTGATTAAAAAAAGAGGAGAAATTGGCAAAAAAAAAGAGAAGAAAAGGAAAAAAGATAAAGACAATGTAGAGAGACTATTCTCAATTATCTAGGTAGTGTTCTCATCTTAGGTTAGATCAGATCTATAGTAGATTTTTGTTGTGATTACTTGGGAGAATTTGGATATTATGCATAGTGACTTAATCCTTATATCCCAATTATTCTCTTGAGATTGTTGCTTGGATTTAGGTCAAAAGACATTGAGATTTATATTTTTATTTTTATTATAGTGGATTATCTCCGATTTGCCCTATGGTTTTTATCCTTCACGTTGGAGAGATTTTCCACGTAAATCTTGTTGTCATGTTTAATTGTGATTTCCATTTAATTATGCTATGTGTTACGGCCTGCTTGTCATTGTTCATATGCAAAAGTTTGTTATCTTTTTATCTCAACAATTGGTATCAGAGCAGGGTTTGGTGATTTAATTTTTTTATGTTCAAACATAGAGGCCAGTAGTGTTTCTCGCATGATTAGCTTGAATGAAAAAAATTGGATGATATGGAAACCAAGAATAAAAGATCTCTTGTATTACAAATATTCATATGGACCTTTATAATGGGATAGTGCAAAACCCATAACTATAACAAATGATGAGTGGAAGAAGTTAGATTGAAAAACAATTGAGTTTATTTGATAGTGGCTCGATGATAGTATCTTTCACCATGTTTCTACTGAAAGTTCTGCATATTCTCTTTGGAAAAAGTTGAAAGGTCTCTATGAAAGAAAAACAGTTGGTAACAAAGCTTTCTTGATCAGAAAACTTGTGAACCTGAAATATAAAGAGAGTGCTTCTATTGTTGAGCATTTAAATGAAATATAGAGTATCACTAACCAGTTATCTTATATTAAAATGTCTTGATGATGAGTTGCAAGCATTGTTACTTCTCAGTTCTTTGCTAGAAAGTTGGGAGACACTAGTGGTTTCCCTCAGTAATTTTACGTCAGATGGTGTTGTCACCATGAGTCGAGTAACAAGCAGTTTGTTGAATGAGAAGTTGAGAAGAAAAAATTCAGCAACATCTCAAAATGATTCATAAACACTTATCTCAGAGAATAGAGGAAGGTTAAAGTCAAAAGATAGAAGTAATTTACATATGGGTAGAAGCAAATCAAGATCAAGAAAATATATTGTTTGCTATAATTGTGGTGATAAAGGACATTACAAGAATAAATGCAAGCAACCTAAGAAGAGCAAGTAGAAGGGAAAATAAGTAGAGCCTATAAAGTCAAAAGATAATATTACAGCTATAGTGCACGATGGTGATTATTTGATTTTGTCTCATACTGATGATATTTTTTATTGTGTGTGTTAGGATTTTAAGTGGGTGATTGACACAGGTCCTTTTTATCATGCTACACCACGAAGAGAGTTTTTTTTGCTATCAATAGGTTTGAAAATTTTGGTGTTGTCAAGATGGGCAACTATGGAACGGCAAACATCATTCCCATAGGTGATATCCACATAAAGAACAACCTTGGTTGCAAGTTGGTGCTTAAGGATGCGCGGCATGTGGTTGACTTAAGGCTGAATTTAATTTTAGTTGGAAGACTAGATGATGAAGATTATGATAGCTGATTTCACAAAGGACAGGGGGGAGGGGGGGTGAATTAGTGCAGCGGTAAAAATTACGTCGATTTGAAAAACCTTCGTACGATAAAATCAGATTTCAACGAAAACTATTTTAGAAAGATCTTTAAATTGAAAGGATACGGAAGTGTATTTGATGTAAAGCAAGAAAGGTAGTTTGTAGTTAAGATAAATAGCAAAACAGAAATGCAAACCGATTTATAGTGGTTCGGTCATCGTGACCTACATCCACTCTGATTCCTCTTCCGTCGAGGTTATCGGCATCCACTATCGATCTTCCTTTAATAGGCGAAGATCAACCTCCTTCTTACAACCATCTTCTCCTTTTACCGGGTTTAGGAGATAACCCTTACAAGCACTCACTCCTCTCTCAAACTATTCTAACACTTAAACTAGAAGAGGAGGATTCTCACAAGAGATTATAACAGCCTTTTTCCCTCTTTAAATTCTCTGTGCTTGTGTTTGTTAACCTGGGATGAGAGGGGTATTTATAGGCTTCAAGTTGATTCAAACTTGGAACCTAAAAAGAACTCATCCTAGGTTTCTTGGGTACTGGCGGTACCATTGCCGTTCTTGGGCGGTACTACCGTTGCAAGATCTGCAGCTGGGCGGTACCACCATCGAACAGGGGCGGTACCACCGCTGGCAGCTTTACTACCGACGGTACCACCACCCAGCCTAGGCGGTACCAACGCCTTGAATTCCTGGGGTGCTATTCCCCAAGCGGTGCCACCGCTGGCCAAGGTTTCAGCACCCTGGTTGGGCCTTGAATCCGGCCCAAATCAATGCATCTTCAGGCCCAGTTGGCCCCTAACAGAGTTGATGGGATTACCTCCTAATCCCAACTCTAATTATATGCTAACTATGATTCCTAAGACATATTCTAAGCAAAATAAGTCTGGTTTCTTCCAGCGATCTTTCGATGAACTTCCAATGATCTCTCGGCAATGTTCTGACGAACTCCTAGCAAGCTCTTGGGACTTCACGACAATCTTCTTGGTGAGTTCCGATGAGTTTCTTTGGCAAGCTCCAAGACTTCTCGGTTAATTTCGGTAGAACTTCCGACAAACATTCGGACTTCCGACGAACTCTCGAACTCTCAACAAAATCGCGTTCTTGACTCTAGGACTTCATTTTGCTTTATGCCTTGCTATCGTAGTTTATCCTGCACATAGAAAAATATACTTCGATCTAGACAATTATTACTAAGCATAAATCATGTTGTCCGACATGTCATTGGTCTATCGACGCTTCGTCCAATTCTTTGGCACATCGTCCTCTCTTGCGGCCTATTGCCCAATCGGCAAGTTGATCTCCGCAACTCCGATATTCTTGGCACAATATCCGCTCTTCTTGGCCCGATATCCAAATCTATGGCCCAAAGCCTTCTGTCGATACGTCGACATATCCTCTAGCCCAAAGTCCAATCTTCAGACACGTTTTCCTCCGGCCAAACATGATTCTTCTTGCTTTAATTATCCCACCCTAAACGAAGCATCCTACGTCACTCAAAATGCATATCAAATCATAAATATTATCAATTGGTTTGATCATCAAAATTGAAGATTCAACAAGAAAAACTATAGCAACAAGGTAGAAAATTATAGTAGCAACTTGATTAAAAAAGGAGGAGAAAATGGCTAAAAAACAAGAGAAGGAAAGGGAAGAAGACAAGGACAACGTAAAGAGACTATTCTCAATCATCCAAGTAGTGATCTCATCTCAAGTTAGATTAGATCTATACTAGATTCTTGTTGTAATTACTCGAGGAGATTTTTGATATTGTGCAAATGACGTAGTCCTTGTATCACAATTATTCTCTTGTTTTTTTACCAGTTTCTCCTCTTTTCTAAATTAAGTAGCTACTATAATTTTCTTCCTCGTTGTTGTAGTTTTTCTCCCTCTTTTTACAGCCACCACACCCCTCTTATTAGATCTAGGATAAGATTAAAGGGGAGGTGGGCTATGGGCTAAACCCGTGGGCTGTCAGCCCAGCATGGTAAACATGGAAGATAGGGCTTATGCCGCTCATCATCACTCCTCTCCTATCATCGCCTCATCTTATAACGGTTTATACTTCTTTTCCTTTATTTGAAGGCAACCGAGTCCAAATCAACCAACTACAACATTGAAGGATCAACAAATCATGAACTAAGTACTTAGCGATAAGACGATTGCTCCGGGCAAGGGTTCCTCCTGCCTTCCACCCAAAACAACCCCCGAGCCTCTTCCTCCCCCTCTTAGGGACCCGCCGGGGACATTCGGGCCCACATCATGCAAGGCTACGTTCGCTACCCCTTTTGTTAGCTCCTTAAATGGACCACCTCTCTTGGGTGATGCTTCTTCGTGAAGCACAAGGCAGCGCCCTAATCTTGCCCTAGAGGAGAAAATACAATGAATTAAAGCAAGCTCTACATTGATCTTGGACTTGAATAATGATGAAGTTGATTGTGCACATCAACCATGGAAGACGAGCCTCTATGCGAAGTTCTTCAGTAAGACCCCTACTCTAGAATGTATTATGCTGGTCTCCCCAAACTATTACAACTTAAGAAAGTAGTCTAAATAGTATATCTAGTCATGTGATTTTTTTGTTTCAAGTTTAAGTTAGAGGAGGAGAGGGATTTTGTCTTAATTGGGTCCATGTGTTGGGCTAACAACCCACAAGTTCAGCCCATAGCCCACCTCCCTTTTAATCTAACCCTAGATCTAATAAGGGGGGTGTGATGGTTGCGAAAAATTAGGAGAAATACAATAACAACAAGGTAGAAAACTCCACCAGCAACTTGATTAAAAAAAGAGGAGAAATTGGCAAAAAAAAAGAGAAGAAAAGGAAAAAAGATAAAGACAATGTAGAGAGACTATTCTCAATTATCTAGGTAGTGTTCTCATCTTAGGTTAGATCAGATCTATAGTAGATTTTTGTTGTGATTACTTGGGAGAATTTGGATATTATGCATAGTGACTTAATCCTTATATCCCAATTATTTTCTTGAGATTGTTGCTTGGATTTAGGTCAAAAGACATTGAGATTTATATTTTTATTATTATTATAGTGGATTATCTCCGATTTGCCCTATGGTTTTTATCCTTCACGTTGGAGAGATTTTTCACGTAAATCTTGTTGTCATGTTTAATTGTGATTTCCATTTAATTATGCTATGTGTTACGGCCTGCTTGTCATTGTTCATATGCAAAAGTTTGTTATCTTTTTATCTCAACAATTGGTATCAGAGCAGGGTTGGGTGATTTAATTTTTTTATGTTCGAACATAGAGGCCAGTAGTGTTTCTCGCATGATTAGCTTGAATGAAAAAAATTGGATGATATGGAAACCAAGAATAAAAGATCTCTTGTATTACAAATATTCATATGGACCTTTATAATGGGATAGTGCAAAACCCATAACTATAACAAATGATGAGTGGAAGAAGTTAGATTGAAAAACAATTGAGTTTATTCGATAGTAGCTCGATGATAGTATCATTCACCATGTTTCTACTGAAAGTTCTGCATATTCTCTTTGGAAAAAGTTGAAAGGTCTCTATGAAAGAAAAACAGTTGGTAACAAAGCTTTCTTGATCAGAAAACTTGTGAACCTGAAATATAAAGAGAGTGCTTCTATTGTTGAGCATTTGAATGAAATATAGAGTATCACTAACCAGTTATCTTATATTAAAATGTCTTGATGATGAGTTGCAAGCATTGTTACTTCTCAGTTCTTTGCTAGAAAGTTGGGAGACACTAGTGGTTTCCCTCAGTAATTTTACGTCAGATGGTGTTGTCACCATGAGTCGAGTAACAAGCAGTTTGTTGAATGAGAAGTTGAGAAGAAAAAATTCAGCAACATCTCAAAATGATTCATAAACACTTATCTCAGAGAATAGAGGAAGGTTAAAGTCAAAAGATAGAAGCAATTTACATATGGGTAGAAGCAAATCAAGATCAAGAAAATATATTGTTTGCTATAATTGTGGTGATAAAGGACATTACAAGAATAAATGCAAGCAACCTAAGAAGAGCAAGTAGAAGGGAAAATAAGTAGAGCCTATAAAGTCAAAAGATAATATTACAGCTATAGTGCACGATGGTGATTATTTGATTTTGTCTCATACTGATAATATTTTTTATTGTGTGTGTTAGGATTTTAATTGGGTGATTGACACAGGTCCTTCTTATCATGCTACACCACGAAGAGAGTTTTTTTTGCTATCAATAGGTTTGAAAATTTTGGTGTTGTCAAGATGGGCAACTATGGCACGGCAAACATCATTCCCATAGGTGATATCCACATAAAGAACAACCTTGGTTGCAAGTTGGTGCTTAAGGATGCGCGGCATGTGGTTGACTTAAGGCTGAATTTAATTTTAGTTGGAAGACTAGATGATGAAGATTATGATAGCTGATTTCACAAAGGACAGGGGGGAGGGGGGGTGAATTAGTGCAGCGGTAAAAATTACGTCGATTTGAAAAACCTTCGTACGATAAAATCAGATTTCAACGAAAACTATTTTAGAAAGATCTTTAAATTGAAAGGATACGGAAGTGTATTTGATGTAAAGCAAGAAAGGTAGTTTGTAGTTAAGATAAATAGCAAAACAGAAATGCAAATCGATTTATAGTGGTTCGGTCATCGTGACCTACATCCACTCTGATTCCTCTTCCGTCGAGGTTATCGGCATCCACTATCGATCTTCCTTTTATAGGCGAAGATCAACCTCCTTCTTACAACCATCTTCTCCTTTTACCGGGTTTAGGAGATAACCCTTACAAGCACTCACTCCTCTCTCAAACTATTCTAACACTTAAACTAGAAGAGGAGGATTCTCACAAGAGATTATAACAGCCTTTTTGCCTCTTTAAATTCTCTGTGCTTGTGTTTATTAACCTGGGATGAGAGGGGTATTTATAGGCTTCAAGTTGATTCAAACTTGGAACCTAAAAAGAACTCATCCTAGGTTTCTTGGGTACTGGCGGTACCACTGCCGTTCTTGGGCGGTACTACCATTGCAAGATCTGCAGCTGGGCGGTACCACCATCGAACAGGGGCGGTACCACCGCTGGCAGCTTTACTACCGACGGTACCACCACCCAGCCTAGGCGGTACCAACGCCTAGAATTCCTGGGGTGCTATTCCCCAAGCGGTGCCACCGCTGGCCAAGGTTTCAGCACCCTGGTTGGGCCTTGAATCCGGCCCAAATCAATGCATCTTCAGGCCCAGTTGGCCCCTAACAGAGTTGATGGGATTACCTCCTAATCCCAACTCTAATTATATGCTAACTATGATTCCTAAGACATATTCTAAGCAAAATAAGTCTGGTTTCTTCCAGCGATCTTTCGATGAACTTCCAATGATCTCTCGGCAATGTTCCGACGAACTCCTGGCAAGCTCCTGGGACTTCACGAAAATCTTTTTAGCGAGTTCCGATGAGCTTCTTTGGCAAGCTCCAAGACTTCTCGGTTAATTTCGGTAGAACTTCCGACAAACATTCGGACTTCCGACGAACTCTCGAACTCTCAACAAAATCGCGTTCTTGACTCTAGGACTTCATTTTGCTTTATGCCTTGCTATCGTAGTTTATCCTGCACATAGAAAAATATACTTCGATCTAGACAATTATTACTAAGCTTAAATCATGTTGTCCGATATGTCATTGGTCTATCGACGCTTCGTCCGATTCTTCGGCACATCGTCCTCTCTTGCGGCCTATTGCCCAATCGGCAAGTTGATCTCCGCAACTCCGATATCCTTGGCACAATATCCGCTCTTCTTGGCCCGATGTCCAAATCTATGGCCCAAAGCCTTCTGTCGATACGTCGACATATCCTCTAGCCCAAAGTCCAATCTTCAGACACGTTTTCCTCCGGCCAAACATGATTCTTCTTGCTTTAATTATCCCACCCTAATCGAAGCATCCTACGTCACTCAAAATGCATATCAAATCATAAATATTATCAATTGGTTTGATCATCAAAATTGAAGATTCAACAAAAAAAACTATAGCAACAGGGTAGAAAATTATAGTAGCAACTTGATTAAAAAAAGAGGAGAAAATGGCTAAAAAACAAGAGAAGGAAAGGAAGAAGACAAGGACAACGTAAAGAGACTATTCTCAATCATCCAAGTAGTGATCTCATCTCAAGTTAGATTAGATCTATACTAGATTCTTGTTGTAATTACTCGAGGAGATTTTGGATATTGTGCAAATGACGTAGTCCTTGTATCACAATTATTCTCTTGTTTTTTTACCATTTTCTCCTCTTTTCTAAATTAAGTAGCTACTATAATTTTCTTCCTCGTTGTTGTAGTTTTTCTCCCTCTTTTTACAGCCACCACACCCCTCTTATTAGATCTAGGATAAGATTAAAGGGGAGGTGGGCTATGGGCTAAACCCGTGGGCTGTCAGCCCAGCATGGTAAACATGGAAGATAGGGCTTATGCCGCTCATCATCACTCCTCTCCTATCATCGCCTCATCTTATAACGGTTTATACTTCTTTTCCTTTATTTGAAGGCAACCGAGTCCAAGTCAACCAACTACAACATTGAAGGATCAACAAATCAAGAACTAAGTACTTGGCGATAAGGTGATTGCTCCTGGGAAGGGTTCCTCCTGGCTCCCACCCAAAACGACCCCCGAGCCTCTTCCTCCCCCTCTTAGGGACCCGCTGGGGCCATCCGGGGCCACATCATGCAAGGATACGACCGCTACCCCTTTTGTTAGCTCCTTAAAGGGACCCCCTCTCTTGGGTGATGCTTCTTCGTGAAGCACAAGGCACTAATACCTGGCGCCCTAATCTTGCCCTAGAGGAGAAAATACAATGAATTAAAGTAAGCTCTACATTGATCTTGGACTTGAATAATGATGAAGTTGATTGTGCACATCAACCATGGAAGACGAGCCTCTATGGGAAGTTCTTCGGTAAGACCCCTACTCTAGAATGTATTATGCTGGTCTCCCTAAGCTATTACAACTGAAGAAAGTAGTCCAAATAGTAGATTTAGTCATGGGATTTTTTTGTTTCAAGTTTCAGTTAGAGGAGGAGAGGGATTTTGTCTTAATTGGGTCCATGTGTTGGTCTAACAACCCACAAGTTCAGCCCATAGCCCACCTCCCTTTTAATCTAACCCTAGATCTAATAAGCGGGGTGTGGTGGTGGCGAAAAATTAGGAGAAAGACAATAATAACAAGGCAGAAAACTCCAACAGCAACTTGATTAAAAAAAGAGGAGAAATGGGCAAAAAAAAAAAAGAAGAAAAGGAAAAAAGACAAAGACAATGCAAAGAGACTATTCTTAATTATCTAGGTAGTTTTCTCATCTTAGGTTAGATCAGATCTATAGTAGATTTTTGTTGTGATTAATTGGGGAGAATTTGGATATTATGCATAGTGACTTAATCCTTATATCCCAATTATTCTCTTGAGATTGTTGCTTGGGTTTTGGGCAAAAGACTTTGAGATTTATATTTTTATTATTATTATAGTGGATTATCTATGATTTGTCCCATGATTTTTATCCTTCACGTTGGAGAGATTTTCCATGTAAATCTTAGTGTCATGTTTAATTGTGATTTCCATTTAATTATGCTATGTGTTACGACCTACTTGTCATTGTTCATATGCAAAAGTTTGTTATCTTTTTATCTCATCAATTGGTATCAGAGTAGGGTTTGGTGATTTAATTTTTTTATGTTCGAACATAGAGGCCAGTAGTGTTTCTCGCATGATTAGCTTTAATGGAAAAAATTGGATGATATGGAAACCAAGAATAAAAGATCTCTTGTATTACAAATATTCATATGGACCTTTATAATGGGATAGTGCAAAACCCACAACTATAACAAATGATGAGTGGAAGAAGTTAGATTGAAAAACAATTGAGTTTATTCGATAGTGGCTCGATGATAGTGTTTTTCACTATGTTTCTACTGAAAGTTCTGCATATTCTCTTTGGAAAAAGTTGAAAGGTCTCAATGAAAGAAAAACAGTTAGTAACAAAGCTTTCTTGATCAAAAAACTTGTGAACCTGAAAACCTGAAATATAAAGAGAGTTCTTCTATTGTTGAGCATTTGAATGAAATATAGAGTATCACTAACCAATTATCTTATATTAAAATGTCTTGATGATGAGTTGCAAGCATTGTTACTTCTCAGTTCTTTGCTAGAAAGTTGGGAGACACTAGTGGTTTCCCTCAGTAATTTTACGTCAGATGGTGTTGTCACCATGAGTCAAGTAACAAGCAGTTTGTTGAATGAGAAGTTGAGAAGAAAGAATTCAGCAACATCTTAGAATGATTCATAGGCACTTATCTCAGAGAATAGAGGAAGGTCAAAGTCAAAAGATAGAAGTAGTTCACATATAGGTAGAAGCAAACCAAGATCAAGAAAATGTATTGTTTGCTATAATTGTGGTGAGAAAGGACATTACAAGAATCAATGCAAACAACCTAAGAAGAGCAAGTAGAAGGGAAAATAAGTGGAGCCTACAAAGTCAAAAGATAATATTACAACTATAGTGCACGATGGTGATTATTTGATTTTGTCTCATACTGATGATATTTTTTATTGTGTGTGTTATGATTTTAAGTGGGTGATTGACACGGGTGCTTCTTATCATGCTACACCACGAAGAGAGTTTTTTTGCTACGAATAGGTTTGAAAATTTTGGTGTTGTCAAGATGGGCAACTATGGCACGGCAACATCATTCCCATGGGTGATATTCACATAAAGACCAACCTTGGTTGCAAGTTGGTGCTTAAGGATGTGAGGCATGTGGTTGACTTAAGACTGAATTTAATTTCAGTTGGAAGACTAGATGATGAAGATTATGATAGCTGATTTCACAGATGACAATGCAAGCTCAGTAAAGGTTCTCTTATTGTGGTTAATGGAAAGAAATATCACACTTTGTATAAGTTATAGACCAAAGCTTGTGGTGAAAAATTAAATACTACAAAGACAAACTTCAACATGAAGTTATAGCATAGGCGATTGGGACACATGAGTAAGAGGGGGCTGCAAGCTCTTTCCAAAATTGAAGTTTTGCCAAACCTCAGATGTACATGTCTGAACCCTTGTATTTATTGTTTGGTTGGTAAACAACATAGAGTTTCATTTGCTAGTCTTACTTTATCTAAAAAAATACATGTCTTAGACCATGTTTATACAGATGTATATAGTCCTTTGAGAACAAAAACTCATGGTGGATCTATTAATGTTTTTGGTATTAGTGGTGTACTTTATTTTGTTACTTTTATATATAATTTTTCCAAAAAAGTTTGGGCCTATGCTATGAAGACTAAAGATCAGGTTATTAATATCTTCAAAGAGCTTCATACGGAGACAAAAAGACAATTAAAATACATAAGATCAGATAATGGTGATGAGTACACATGATTATTTAATGATTATTACAGGTCACATGACATCCAACATGATATGACAGTTCCTGGTACACCTCAACATAATGCTATTGTAGAGAGGATGAACTGCACCATCATAAAAAAGATCATATGTATGCTTTCACAGGCCAAGCTACCTAAAAAGTTTTGGGATAAGATTTTGAGGACTACAGTTGATGTGATCAACTTGTCACCATATGTAGCCCTAGATAGTGATGTTGCAGAGTATATATGGTTAGGGAAAGATATTTCCTACAAGCATTTGAGAGTGTTTAGTTGATGTGCATTTGAACATGTACTAAATAATGAGAGATCCAAGTTGGATAGTAAGACAAAAGAATATATTTTTATTGGCTACTCATATGATCAGTTTGGTTATAGGCTTTGAGATCCAGAAAAACAAAAAGTGTTTAGAGGCAAAGATGTGGTCTTCTTTGATAATCAAACATTTGAGGATTTAAAGAATAAGGTACAAGCCAAGACTTCTACAGGGATTAGCAAATTATGACCTAGTTATTCCTCTAGTATATCAGGTGATGGGGGAGATGTGTAGGAAGATGGTGTGGAACTCGATATTGATCTACCTACAGGACATATTAAGCAAGAAGAAATTGAGGAGCAACTTCCCGCAGAACCTCGGTTGAGAAGATCTTCTAGACAACGTCAACCTTCTAAAAGATACTCTACATATGAGTATGTGATGTTTATTGATGCAGGTGAACCAAAGAGTTACCAGAAAGTAGTTGAAAGTGAGCAGAAAAAGAAATAGTTAGTTGCTATGCAGGAAGAGATGGATGCTCTATAAAAGAACCACATATATGATTTGATGCAATTACCAAAGGGAATGAAGGCTTTGAAGAATAAGTGTGTTTTCAGGTTGAAGACTCAAGAATATTGTTCTCAACCAAAGTACAAAGCTAGATTGGTTGTGAAAGGTTTTGGTCAAAGGAAAGGTATTGACTTTAAAGAGATTTTTTCTCCTATTGTTAAAATGTCTTTTATCCGTGTTGCTCTTGGTATTGCTGCTAACTAGGACTTGGAGGTTGAGTAGTTAGATGTGAAGACAACTTTCCTTCATGGTGATTTGGATGAGGAAATTTATATGGAGCAACTAGAAGGCTTCAAAGTCAAAGGTAAAGATAACTTTGTTTGTAAGTTGAGGAAGAGCTTGTATGAGTTGAAGCAAGCTCCAAGACAGTGGTATAAAAAGTTTGATTCATTTATGATAAAAAATAGATTTTAGTCAAAGGAAAGGTATTGACTTTAAAGAGATTTTTTCTCCTATTGTTAAAATGTCTTCTATCCGTATTGCTCTTGGTATTGTTGCTAGCTAAGACTTGGAGGTTGAGTAGTTAGATGTGAAGACAACTTTCCTTCATGGTGATTTGGATGAGAAAATTTATATGGAGCAACTAGAAGGCTTTAAAGTCAAAGGTAAAGATAACTTTGTTTGTAAGTTGAGGAAGAGCTTATATAAGCTGAAGCAAGCTCTAAGATAGTGGTATAGAAAGTTTGATTCAATATATTTTCTTGATCTTGATTTGCTTCTACCCATATGTGAACTGCTTCTATCTTTTGACTTTGACCTTCCTCTATTCTCTGAGATAAGTGCCTATGAATCATTCTGAGATGTTGCTGAATTCTTTCTTCTCAACTTCTCATTCAACAAACTGCTTGTTACTTGACTCATGGTGACAACACCATCTAATGCAAAATTACTGAGGGAAACTACTAGTGTCTCCCAACTTTCTAGCAAAGAACAGAGAAGTAACAATGTTTGCAACTCATCATCTATTTTAAACTGTTTCAAATGGATGTCAAAAGTGCCTTCTTGAATGATTTTATTTCCGAAGAAGTATATGTCGAACAACCTCCCGGATTTGAAAATTCTCTTCTTCCTAATCATGTATTCAAATTGACTAAGGCTCTCTATGGCTTGAAACAAGCTCCTAGAGCTTGGTATGAAAGGCTTAGTTCCTTTCTTATTTTAAATAATTTTACCAAAGGCAAGATTGATACTACATTGTTTATCAAACATTTTGAAAATAATTTTCTTATTGTGTAAATTTATGTTGACGATATTATTTTTGGCTCTTCGGATGAATCACTATGTGAATCATTTGCCAAATGTATGAGTCATGAATTTGAAATGAGTTTAATGGATGAATTAACTTTCTTTTTAGGATTACAAATCAAACAACTTAGTGATGGTATATTTCTTAACCAATCTAAATATACATTAGAATTGTTAAAACGATTTAACATGGATAATTCAAAAGCAATAAACACCCCTATGAGTACTTCGACTAAGTTAGATATGGATAAAAATAGTGAAAATTTTGATCAAAAAACATATAGGGGAATGATAGGTAGTCTACTCTACCTCACCGCGACTAGACCGGATATTATGTTTAGTGTAGGACTTTGCACTAGGTTTCAATCTAATCCTAAATTATCTCATCTTAAGAGTGTTAAAAGAATATTTAGGTATCTTAAAGGAACTCCAAATTTAGGATTGTGGTATCCAAAATCTGAAAAATTCGATTTAATAGCTTATGCAGATGTCGATTTTGGCGGATGTAGGATAGATAGAAAAAGTACATCCGGAACATGCCAATTTTTAAGACATGCACTTGTTTCTTGGACTTCCAAGAAACAAAATTCAGTTGCACTATCTACGGCGGAAGCCGAATACATTGCTGCAAGTGCATGCTATGCACAAGTTGTTTGGATGAAAAATACATTAGAAGACTATGGAATTCACTTCAAAAACGTTCCCATAAAATGTGATAATACTAGTGTCATATGTCTTACCAAATATCCAATTCAGCACTCTAGAACTAAGCATATCGATATTAGGCATCATTTCATACGTGATCATATCCTTAACAATAATGTTGTTTTAGAATTTATTGATACAAAGCATCAATTGGCAAATATTTTTACAAAAGCCTTAAATGAAGACCAATTTGAATTCATTAGAAGGGAACTAGGCATGTTAAATTGTCCTTGAAAATAAGCTTGTTGGAATGTATTTTCCGAAAAATGTCTCATCCTTTTTCGTTCTTCTATGGATTTGACTTCATCATTCTCCTTCGATTCAAAATGACATATTGAAGTACAACTCATTATCTTAACCTATCTTGAGTCAAACACCTCTGAAAAACAAAAGGGGGAAGAAAGGATTTTTTTTTTTCCTTCTTCCGTAGCACGCCAGCGGTAGCACCGCTTGAGCGCTCGGGCGCCAAGTGGTGGCACCGCTCGGTTTGGCGGTGGCACCGCCCGAGACACCCTTTAAATACCGAAGGGTTAGGGCCGGCAGTGACACCGCCCCCAACCGGTGAAGGCCTCCCTCAAACACTCCCAAAAACTTCCTAACTCTCATTCTAACCTCTAGAAGTCTTGGAGAGGGATTTTTATTGGTCCAAGCTCTCCATCCTCCAAGAAACACTCCATAAGGTAAAATCTTTCCTTCCTCTTCTCATTGTTTTACCTACTCATTACAATTTTTTTTTTTTTTTTTTTGATCTATCATCTTGTCTAGATAATGGCTCTTAAGAGATCAAAAGGGAAAAGGATTGAAGGAGATTCATATGACCATGATCTTTTTAGATCCAAAGAAGTGGTCCTTAGGTTTCCAAAATTTGAAACAAGATGTATCTACAAGGGTAAACACGTTGATCTCGATGAACTAGGAGACTTAGAACCCATTAGGTGGTTTGCTCATCTAGAGGCCCTACCTCTCCTACAAATAGATGAACCAATTTATCCTAGATTAGTTAGGCTCTTTTATGCAAACTTATGGGTAGATAACGATAGCCTAAGTACTTACCTTTTAGGAACACAAATTAGGATTTTTGATAGTACTATTTGTGAACTAATTGGAATCACTGAAAAAGATAGGGGCTGTAAATGGGATGTTAATATAATCAGCGCAACTTACACCGAAGCTGTCAAAACTATTTTTGCAAACTCGGACCTCAGAATAATACCCAAGAGTTACGAACACTTATTACCTTTTAACTCTAAGATTCTTCATCATATCATAACAAGCATACTATTCCCTAAGCAATTTCATCTTGATGAAATGAGTCAAATAGAGATAAGCACCATGTATTGGATTATGACCGGTCAACATAACTGTTTTGGATACTCAATCCGACAACAAATGCAAGATATTATAGCTAAAGATACTATGTTACCATATGGGGGGTTAATCACTAGATTTCTTCTTGCCTATGACATTTGTTTCTCACCCGATGAAGAAACAATTCAAAGTGATAGATATAACATCATCAATAAAAATCTACTGAAAAGACTTAGGTGCACATTTAACAATAAAATATGGGTAAGGCAACCTAGAAGGACTGATCCTATTCCTCCACCAGTAGAACACCCAGAAACACCAATTCTTAGGGGAAATAAATCTCCTCCTCCTAGTCCCTTTGGCGCAGCGCCTTCAGCTCCTGTTTCATCCTCTGAAGGACTCATTATGGCAGAACTGTCTCAGATCAAATTCCAACAAGACCAACTCAAATCGCAGCAAGAACAAATTCAACTCTAGCAAATTGAAATTTTGAAGGAACTACGATAAATGAATCAAAAAATATATGTTATGTATCAGCACTATGGATTACCTCCTAAGGATTAATTGATGTATCTTTTTATTTTGTTCTGTCTACTCTTAATATCAAGTTCAAAGCTTGTCACTCTTCCAATGATCGATTGGAATGAATTGGAGAAGAAGGCTTTCGCTCTTAATGCAAAGGCTATGAATGCCTTATTTTGTGCACTTGATAAAAACGAGTTCAATCGTGTTTCGGTTTGTGAAACCGCATTTGATATTTGGCACACACTCGAAGTGACTCACGAAGGCACAAGTAAAGTGAAAGAGTCAAAAATCAATCTTTTGTTACATTCTTTCGAACTTTTCCGGATGAAACCGAGTGAGACTATTGGCGACATGTTTACCCGTTTCACGGATGTCATCAATGGTCTAAAAGGACTCGGAAAAAGTTTTTTGGATTTTAAGCTCGTAAATAAGATTCTAAGATCCCTTCCTAAGAGTTGGGATCCTAAAGTCACTGCTATTCAAGATGCGAAAGATCTAAACAACTTCCCTCTTGTAGAACTAATCGGGTTATTAATGACCTATGAGATGACTTGCAAAGCTCATGAAGAGCAAGAAGACATCCTTCCAAAGAACAGGAAGGATATGGCACTTAGAACTTCAGAAGACCACTTGAGAGAAAACTCAAGTGATGAGGACTGTGATGATGACTTGGCACTTCTAACAAGAAAATTTAAAAAATTCATTAAAAGAAACAAGTTTAAGAATGATACAAAAAATAAACTTGAACCCAAGAAGGACCAAGTTATTTGCTACGAGTGCAAAAAGCCAGGACACTACAAAAGTGATTATCCCTAAGTCAAAAAGAGAACATCAAAGAAGAAGGCACTCAAAGCAATGTGGGATGACTCGAGCGCGTCCGAAGAAGAGGAGTCCAACACCGAGCAAGTTGCTCATTATGCCTTAATGGCCATCGGAGAGGAGATAACGAATTTAATAGATGCAGATTTATCATTTGATGAATTATTAAATGCCTTTCATGACTTATTTGATGAATGTAAGATTATTAGCAGAAAATACAAATTGCTAAAAAAGGAGCATGATAGTCTTACTTGTAATTTTGATAAGTTAAAAACTGAATATCATGATAGTTTAGGTTCATGCATAAAATGTCATGATCTAGAAAGTCTCCAAAAGGAAAACTTGCTACTTAAAGACACCTTGAAGAAATTCGAGGTTGGTAGCAAGTCTTTGAACATGATCCTTGCAAACAAGGGTCACGTTCCCAAAAGAAGTGGAATCGGATTTGTGAGAAGTCCTCACCAAAATCCAACCACCTTCATAAAAGGCCCCATCTTACATGTTCGACACCAAAGCAAATGCAACTTTTGTTGCAAACTTGGACACAAAACGTATTATTGTCCATTCAAGAAAATTAGTCTGAACAGATTAATTTGGGTTCCTAAAGGAACCATGATAAATTCTATGCAACATGATAAAAAATGTAGATCTATTTTTTAGGCACTCAAAAGCAAATGGGTACCTAAAGATCATCCTTTCTTGTAGAAACCTATACCATCGCAAGCTAGGAGCAAGAGATGGTACCTTGATAGTGGATGCTCAAGGCATATGACCGGAGATCCATCTCAATTCTCTAAGCTCACTAGCATAGACGAAGGCTATGTCACCTTCGGAGACAACAACAAGGGTAAAATCATTGGCAACGGAACCATAAGTAACAAATCCAACTTCTTTATTGAAGATGTTTTGTTAGTTGATGGTTTAAAACATAACCTCTTGAGCATTAGTCAATTATATGATAAAGGATATATTGTCAGATTCGAATCTAATGCTTGCATCATTGAAAAACCACACAAAAACACATCTATGATTGCATTAAAACAAAATAACGTATACACTATTGACATCAATGATTTGTGTAATGAAATGTGTTTTTCGGTTTTAAACGAGGATGCTTGGCTATGGCATAGAAGATTAGGTCATGCTAGCATGAAACTAATCGCTCAAATATCATCTAAAGAACTTGTAAGAGGAATTCCTCATATCAAGTTCATCAAAGATAATGTATGTGATGCTTGCCAATTAGGTAAACAAATTAAGGGCAGTTTCAAATCTAAGAATAAAATAAGCACCTCTAAGCTCTTACAAATGATCCATATGGACTTGTTCGGACCAATCTCTACATCAAGCCTAGGAGGTAGCAAATACGCCTTCATCATTGTGGATGACTATAGCAGATACACATGGACTTACTTCTTAAAACAGAAAAATAAATGCTTTAGATATTTTACCAAGTTTTGTAAACTTGTTCAAAATGAGAAGGGTTCTATGATTTCATCAATTAGAAGTGATCATGGTGGTGAATTTCAAAACCATGATTTCCAAGAATTTTGTGAACTCAATGGATACAACAATAATTTCTCTACTCCAAGAAATCCTCAACAAAATGGAGTAGTAGAAAGAAAAAATCGAAATTTACAAGAAATGGCAAGAACCATGTTGAATGAACATAGCCTACCCAAATACTTTTGGGCCGAAGCTGTAAACACTGCATGCTATATTTTGAATAGAGTTCTAGTAAGACCCTTACTCACCAAATCTCCCTATGAGTTATGGAACAACAAAAAACCCAATGTTTCATATTTTAAAGTCTTTGGGTGTAAGTGTTTTATCTTGAATGAAAAAGATAACTTAGGAAAATTTGATGCTAAATCCGATGAAGGAATCTTTCTTGGTTATTCTTCAGTTTCTAAAGCTTTTCGTATCTTCAATAAAAGAACTTTAATTATTGAAGAATCCATTCATGTTGTTTTCAATGAGATTTCCGAAATCAGGAAAAACGATTTTGATGATGATGTTAATTTTGATTCCTTGAATTTAAATGAAACCCCGTCTCCAACTAGCAACTTGGATGCATCCACTTCCGAAACATCCTTACCCAAGGATTGGAAGTATGTAGATGCTCATCCTAAGGAGCTAATCTTAGGAGACACATCAAAGGGGGTTCAAACACGTTCTTCTCTTAAAAATTTTGGTGCCAACGCTGCTTTTCTCTCCCAAATTGAACCCAAATGTATTGACGAAGCCATAAAAGATGATTCATGGATTATCGCAATGTAAGATGAATTAAATCAATTTGAGAGAAATGAGGTGTGGAAGCTTATTCCTAGGCCAACTGACCATTTAGTTATTGGTACTAAATGGGTTTTTAGAAACAAGCAAGATGAATATGGTATCGTGGTTAGAAATACGGCTAGATTAGTGGCCAAAGGTTTCAACCAAGAAGAAGGTATCGATTACAAAGAAACCTTCGCTCTTGTGGCTCGATTAGAAGCCATAAGGATGCTCCTTGCCTATGCTAGTAGTAATAATTTTAAGTTATTTCAAATGGATGTTAAAAGCGCTTTTCTTAATGGCTTTATTTCCGAAGAAGTCTATGTTGAACAACCTCTTGGATTTGAAAATAATAGCCTCCCTAATCATGTGTTTAGATTAACTAAAGCTTTCTATGGTTTAAAACAAGCTCCGAGGGCTTGGTATGAGAGACTTAGTTCTTTTCTTATTGAAAATAATTTCACAAAAGGCAAGGTTGATACTACATTGTTCATCAAGAATTTTGAAAATAATTTTCTCATTATTCAGATTTATTTTGATGATATTATCTTTGGTTCTACGAATGAATCTCTTTGTGAATCTTTTGCTAAAACTATGAGTCTTGAATTCGAAATGAGTTTAATGGGATAATTAACATTCTTCTTAGGCTTACAAATCAAACAACTAACCAATGGCATCTTTATTAGTCAAACTAAATATGCTATGAATTTGCTGAAAAAGTTTAATATGAATAGCTCAAAAGCTATTAACACTCCTATGAGCACCTCTACTAAGTTAGAAATTGATGAAAGTGGAGAAAGCTTCGATCAAAAAACTTATATGGGCACGATAGGAAGTTTACTTTATCTCATTGCAACTAGACCAGATATCATGTTCAGTGTAGGACTTTGTGCTAGATTTCAATCAAACGCTAAGATATCTCATCTCAAAGCAGTTAAAAGAATACTTAAATATCTTAATGGTACCATAAATCTAGGATTATAGTACTCAAAATCAAAGAATCTTGAGTTAATTGCTTATGCTGATGCGGACTTTGCTGGCTGTAGACTAGATAGAAAAAGCACATCAGGAACATGTCAATTTTTAGGACATGCTCTTGTTTCCTGGTCATCTAAGAAACAAAACTCGGTTGCACTATCAACAACCGAAGCTGAATATATTGCAGCAAGTGCATGCTGTGCACAAGTTGTATAAATGAAAAACACCTTAGAAGATTATAAAGTTCATCTTAAAAATATTCCCATTAAATGTGATAACACAAGTGCAATATGCTTAACGAAGAATCCTATACAACACTCAAGAACAAAACATATTGATATTAAACATCACTTTATACGAGTTCATGTTACTAATCATGATGTAATCATAGAGTTCATTGATACTAAACATCAACTAGCTGATATTTTTACAAAACCTCTAAGTGAAGAACAATTTGATTTCATAAGAAAAGAATTAGGAATGTTGATGTGTCCGAATACATAAACTAGTTAAAATTATTTTTTGGACTTTATTGAATGATCAAATCACTTGATTGCCATTATATGCCTAAATAACATGCTGGAAATTATGTGTTGAATACAAAAATTTTCATAACAATAAGCATGTTTTGTCTTCATGATTGTATTTGAAAATCTATAGCATAGTCTTGTCCGAATGCATGAAAGTGTTAATTTTATTTTCAGATTCGCTTAACAATTGGTATCCTAACAATCGGATTTTCTCATACACTTATGAAAAATATTTTTCTGAAATAGATTTGATGAAATGATTCCTGCTTATAAATTCCATCTTGAAATATGGATGATAGTGTTTTTACTTGCAAAGATTTGTTTCACATACATATCTTGATCCTTGTAAAAATGAAGCATGATTTAATCTCTCATCGTTTTAACTTCACTCAAAGTAAAATCACAAATAGCCTTCCTCCTTCATGCAAAAAGATTATAACAAATAAAAAGGAAGAAGTATTCGAAGCAATCTACATATCATGCTTTCCTTTATATGCTTGTATAATTGATTTCCTATCACTTACTATTGGAAAATAACATGAACCTAGTAAAGGCATGAACAACTATCACACTTATGCTCAAAATTTGCTTATATTGTTATCCTGGTATCACAATTACCACACTTTTTGTTGATGACAAAGGGGGAGAAATATATGAGTATTAATGCCATGCTTGCATCACCCAGAGATATATGAATTGATGCTATGATTGTTATAATTTGCATTATGCCTTGTTTGTATCATGTAATGATATCAAAATCTTACTTCACAGTTTTATATGTTGATATCTTATAATATGATGAATTGCTACTATTACCATCATTCAAACTTGTTATGTAAAATTTGAAAATGAATGTCAAGTCTTGACATCATCTTCAGAGAGAAACATCATGATGGGAATCATGATGGGAGTATTGATAAGTTTAAATGATTTTAACTTATCAATATGTCTCTTGAATTCAAAGGTTTTGAATTCAAGAATGACTTATCTCAAGTATGGCATATAGACAGGGGGAGTTAAGGTTAACTCCATTATCAATTGATTATCATCATCAAAAAGGGGGAGATTGTTGAATCTCGGATTTTGATGATGAAGTCAATTGTCATTTGTTATCTAATCTATATATTGAGATATGTGTGTAGGATTAACTACGATGAAAATAAGATATGCAGCAGGAGTTACCGGAGTCAAAACAATGATCATGTTGGGAGTTCGAGAGTTCGACGGAAGTTCGGACAATCGTCGGAGGTTCTACGGGAACAAATCTGAGAAGTCCATGAGCTTGCCAAAGAAGCTCGTCGGAACTCGCCAAGTGGATCGTCGCAAGTCCAGGAGTTTGTCGGAAGTCCGCAGGAGCATCACCGAGGGTTCATCGGATGATCGACGGAAGTTTACCGGAAGCTCGCCGAAAGAAGCGATTTACGCACTGGAGCAAGTTGCAGTAAATGTCTTAGGAAATATCATAGTTAGCATAATGATTAAGTTAGAAATGGGAGGTGATCTTATTAACTTAATCTTGGGGCAATTGGGCCCCTGAAAAACCCAAATTGGGCCAAATGGATCAACCCGTTCGGACCCTGATTTCTGCCAGGCGGTTGAACCGCCCAAGCCAGGCGGTGGCACCGCTTGGGCTCAGTCTCCGAGCAAGATTGGGCGGTGCAACCGCCCCTGACAGGAGGTGGCATCGCTTGGGCTCGGTCTCCGAGCTCTGGCTGAGCGGTGCAACCGCCTCAGTCAAGCGGTGGCACCGCCTGAGCTCGGTCTTCGAGCTCTGGCAGGAGGTGCAACCGCCCCTGACAGGAGGTGGCACCGCCCAGAGGCTCAATCTTCGAGCTCTGCCAGGCGGTGCAACCGCCTCAGTCAGGCGGTGTAACCGCCAAATCCCGAAATTCCGAGAATTGACAATTTTGAGCTCCAAATTCAAACTGGGTTGGGGCCTATAAATACCCCACCCTTTCAGCACTGAAAGGGCACCCAGAAACCACCGAAATTCTGATTTTACTTTGTGATATTTAGAGCTCAAAAGTGTTGTATGAGTTGAAAGTTCTTCTTCCTCTTTTCTTTCAAGTTCTAATCTGTTAAGAGAGGAAAGGAAATTCTGTAAGGGTTGTCTCCTAAGCCCGTCAAAAGGAGTGAAACTGTAAAAGGGTAGTTGGCCTTCGCCTATTGAAGAAAGGCCTCTAGTTGACGTCGGTGACCTCGTCGGTGGAGGAAGCCAAAAGTGGAGTATGTCAAGATTGACCGAACCACTCTAAATCTCGGTTTGCATTTACTTTGAGCATCTTATCTTTACTGCAAACCTCCTCAAAAGCTTACTGTCTTCTGCGCATATATGATCGTGTTTCAAGCTCTACATTTTCCGAATCGGCATTTGGATGTAAATTAGTTTTTTCGTACGAATATCATATTTCAGTTTGCGCCTACTATCTGATTTGAACCATAACTGCAAACTACATTTATATCTTTGTTGCATCTCGCTTAATCAAAAGTTAAAGTGATTCACGAATCGACTTTCTTAGTGAAATCACTTTTATCGAACGAACGCAGTTTATTTAATAGTAGAAGGTTTTCCGCTGCACTAATTCACCCCCCCTCTTAGTGCTCTTGATCCTAACAAAATATGGGTTAAATCATAAAATAAGTTCATGTTTTTGGGTGATTGGAGCTTGTTTTGCCTATGAGAAGTTAGATCAAAAAGTAAAATATTATCCTTTGAATAATAAACTACTTCCTAAATGATCAGCTCATGTCAGAGTGTATGCTATCATTAAACATGATTCCAGAACTTCTAAGTCATTGATCGAAGGTATTATTTATGTTTCTAATAAAAATGTAAAAGTTTTGTTTGGCCCTGATTCCAATCTATCCTTTGTTTCATAATATTTTGCTTATCACTTGGGCATTCAACCTATACCATTGGATTATATGTTATGTGTAACTACACTATTGATGATTCTTTGATAACAAATTTGATCTATCCATTTTATCTGATTTCTATTGGAGAATATAAATTTCTTGTTGGGAACCTTGGTTCCAATCTATTTTTTATTTTATAATATTTTACTCATCACTTGAGCATTCAAGACCACTAGATTATATGTTATATGTAACTATGATCATTCGAATTCCTCGATAACAAACTTAATCTATCCATCATATCTAATTTCTATTGAATAGCACGAATTACGTTCCAATCAATCTATCTTTTACTAATGCAAGTGTTTACGCAGGAACTGCGCACTGCTTTGTAGGCTAGCAAGGGGGCATCTTATGTGAAGGCAGCAACTCACACCAAGCAACCAGTCCACTCCAAGCAGCATGATGGGCCATTTGGGATGCTTAAACCAAGACTGTTCAGCTAAAACTCAGGAACATCACTGGTAAAACGGATTCTATGGAAGTTGTCCAGATTTGTAATAGGTCTAGAGCCACATTTGTTTTGATATCGTCAATCTGGCAGAGCGTGTCAACGTTTTGAAATTCGAGCATGGAAACAGGTTAAGTACTGTTGCTCACAATCTTGCTAAGCAAGCAAGCAAGATCTCTTTGTTCTCCTTCTGTCTCGGAGGAGATTTCTGTCTCTTTTGGGACTGCAGATGTCCCAATTATAACAGATGATTGATGTGTTTTGTTAAAAAAGAATATTTTTTTTAACAATTATAATAAGATAAATAAAAATCTAAACAATTCTATTGTTTAATTTTTCTTTTTGACATTGCAGTTAGATGACTTTTGTTTATATTAAGCAAATTATATAATGTCTACAATCCTCATTGGAGATTATTCATGCTCTATAATAACAAATTATATTTCAGAACTCATTAATACATAATACTTACAATCTTTGGATATATTAGGTAAGAACTGTGGCTTCTACCCTATAGTGCAGCCATAAGTTATTAGATGAGTCAAATTAGTCAGTATTATATATATATATATGGAATTAGATATAGACAATAAAAAAAATAAATTATTAAATTATGAATCAAACTTAATATATCTCATCTTACTCTTATTTTTAATGTGTGACTATTTCCAACCCAATTTTAATCGTCTTCTAGCACATGAATATTTTACTAATATTTTGTGTTTCCTGTATTTTATATATATATATATATATATATATATATATATATATATATATATATATATATATATATATATATATATATATATATATTAAAAGTAAAGATTGGAGCACATTTAGTTTTTATGACCATCAAAAGAAATATAAGAAAAGTGCTAATATGGCCTCCTTGCATGAGCCATTTGTGCAAAGGTGTCCGTTTTAGGTTTCTCTTTTATGGAGTAACATCAGACAAGAAGATAGAACACTTCTATCGATTGTAATGGCTAATTCATTCAAAACTCACATATCTGTATCTTGTGCCAGCCCTTGCTTTGTGAACCAGTGTTAAGATGACAGTAAACCTTTCACAAATCCTGTTCTCATAGCCTAATTCTTTGACCACTTCCTGGCTTGTAGGGATTGCTAATTGAGGCTCAGTAAAGATGGTCTAGCTTGAGGGGATTGCTAATGACTCTGCAAAGGAATCCCTTACACCATGCAGCTAAACCATTTGGAAATCACAATGACTGTCTCACCAGCAGATCAAGTGGTGACATAGAGATTGGTCTAATTTCCTTTGGTACCATTTACTCTTTAACATCTCTTTCTGCGTAAAAGAGAGATCAAATCTATCTGCCAATGTGCTTTCATCACAAGCATCAGGCTTCGGATGGCGCTGATGATAATAGCTTAGAGCACAGGATGTTAATGCAGGGCATTCAAATCTTCAACAAGCAAAACAAAGAAATGGACCAAGAAACCAAGTCTTTCAGTGAAGACAGAAAGGTGTACACAATGCTGCAAGTGCAATGATTCCTCCACTGAGGTTAATCCCCAGTTCTAGTCAGGAACATGCATAACCAGCAGCCATTGCTTATGTATTAGCATCAGGCAAAACTTGACACAGAACAAGGATCAGGCTCTTTCTTTTCTGTCACCATGACCACATCATAGGGCTTGATATGGTAGGCAGAAGCCGAGGAGTCATGCAGTGCTGCCACCACTGCTGGAAGCCTTCACCACTTTCTCCATATGTGATTGCTTGCTCTCTGGCTTCTTCAACTTCCATGGATTCAGCTTCGGCTTCTGCAGAGGCCATTGGTTCCTGTGGCAACTTGCTTTGTGATTTATAGCCTCCAGACCCGTCGACACTCATGGCTGCTTCAGATGGCACCCATGGAACAACAGCTAAGCAGCTAGAATCAACATCCGTCTTCTCATCAAAACTTTGATTCCCTGGCTTGAAAATATGATCTGCAGGAATGCACCACGGGTAAGTAAGACGGGCAAAAGAGGATACTGCCAAGTACAATATGGTACAAACAGTATTTATCGGTCTGAGAGGTAAAATGGACTGTATGGCGCTTAAACTAGACATTTTTTTTAGTATTTTTCTAAAATTCACTACATACCAACATACAAACAGTGTTACTTCAGTGCAGACCAGTGCGATACCAGTCTGAGCCATGATCAGAATATTACCAGTATATGAAATTGCAAACCTTGCTACTACTTATGCAATTTCAATAGATAGGTAGATTCCCCTGATTTGAATAGGTATAGATCACACAGTCTTAGAAAAATTAGCACAACTTGATGCACTCTGATAGCAATAGTGACGACTCGGCCTGACAGACCTATTGACCTAATTACTTGAAGATCTAACAAAAATGCTTATGCACTCATTTAGTTATATAAACCATTACATATGGGACTATTTTATAACCTTCCAATGTTTAATAATTGATGTTTTGTTACCCAAAAGTAAACCTGAATTGATTCCGGTTATGTGAAATTTGGAGCCGGAACCAAACAGGTTAGAAGCAATTGCAGTTCCGGTTCCAGAATCGAACGATTTTGATTCCAAATTGGAACCACTTTTTTAATTTTAATTTCAGTTTTTCATTAATATTTAATGTTCAATCTTTTAATTTTTCTATTTTTTTTTCTCTCAGTTTGGAACCAAATTAGAACCCGCGAATCTGAATCTGATTCTGATTCCAAGTCGCAGGAACCGAAACCGAACCGTTGACCAGTTTTGTTTTCTTGTTTTCATCGGTTTGGATCGGATTCGATCCAAATTGGGGTTAGGGTCATCTAAAAGTATCACAATCGGAGACCAAAAATCAAAAGGGCAATCTCTTGGATTGCTGAAGAGATGATCTTTTGGCATGTGTACACTGACTCATCTTAATCATTACGCTGCATAATTGATGTAGGATTATTTTGGGATATTAAAGAATTGGACTATTTCAGATAACTCGATATAATGGAAGAATAGCAGACACAACTAGAAATCCTCTCAAGAGCAGTCACACTATATACCGGAAGAAAGATTAAATGCATGCTACAAAGAGCGAATTCAGGCAATAAAAGGTTTCTGAGTACTTACTTCTGAGACCATGAATCAAGTCTGAACTGATTTGAAGAGAAACATTAGTTCGATCAGAAGACAAGATTAATGGCGCCTCCACGGGCTTGTAGAGCACAATGGCTCTCTCCTCATTATTTGAAGGGATGGCAGGCATGGCCTCATTCATACTGCTAACATCAGCGCTGACAATCCCTTGCGACTGGTGCCGATTAGATGCAGGAGTAAATGCAGGCTCAACCTCTTCCACGATCGGCGTCAGCTCGGAATCCTTAAAACAAACATAGCAAACATATAAGAAAAAGCTAAACTAGTGCGAGGACTGCAGAAACCCTACTGACAATTTCGACAAGAAGAATTTTCTTTTTGCATAAGACTATCAATAACCTAAAGGCAAATTCACACGCGAAGCTACAAAAGTTCATTAAGTCGAGGAAATCGAATTGATAATTTCGACAAGCGTCGCGCACCGGAAATATCAAGAACAGAAATCTCGTTTACTGACATAAAGATCGAACCATTGTGTAAAAGACTCGCTCGCTTCGGAAGGAAAAGAATCAGATCGGGAAGGGAGTATCAAGAAAGAAAACAGGAAAACAGGGATTAGAAATTAGAAGCGCGTGCTTACCAATCTCCTAATCTTTGGTGGGGGAGAAGACAGCGAGAACTCCGCGAATTCGTCGTACACCTCCTCAAAATCCTTGCGCTTCACTTTCCTCTGCCAAATCCCAGCCATATCTTACCGACAGCAAGAACCGGGCAATCAACGACGACACCTCACCAATTTGCCCGACCTCTTACGGTTCCTACTCGGCTCGCTCCCGAACTAGTGGATCGAAGGGAGCATGCACGCCATGGACGTCATAAGTAGAGTTGTTGGGGACGCTTCCCGCTCCCTCTCGTTCTCTCTGGAAGCTTCTCGAACCGAATTATTCTGCCTCTCCCATCATGACTCGCGGTATTCTGCTCAGCCAATATTACCAAATTACCCCTCCGCATGACACTAAATTATCCCTCACACCATGAAATAATTTTAGCACTAATTATAGTAATAAGACCATTAATATTAATTGTGTGATAATTTATCTTGGCCATAAATTTATAAATTGGGGTCGTATAATCTTCCTTTTTATTAGTAAACAAAGAAAATATTGGTTGCGTATTTCTGCAGTGTGAACTTATAATTTCACCTATAATTATATGATTGTCATGTTTTGGTAATAAAATCCTTCATTTTGATTGTCCGATGATTTATTTTCGTCATAAATTTATAAAATATGTTTATATTATCTATCATTTTTATAAATGAAGAAAAAAATTTTGGTTGTATATTTTAAGGTTAAATTTCCTAGAAAAGTCTTTAATTTTACTTTTTTTTTGGGTGGGGTGGGGGGGGTAGAATTTCTAGTTTCAAAAATGATAAAAGTCCCTTTAATTACTCTTTTGTCCTTTTCTCCTCTCTCGTTTTCTTTTCAAACACATCAAATTAACTAATATCTAATAAATTAAATAATAGTGGTATATATTATTTATTTAAGAAAAATACACAAAATTTGTATCAAAGTTATAAATATAAATATTATAAAATACAAAATTGATGCCAAAATAATAACATAATTAGATCTTTATAATTTCAAATTAAATCAAGCAAAAAATAAAAATTTCAAGAGCTAAATGAATATAAAACAAGTACTTCAATTGCTAAAAAAATAAAAAAATAAAAAACAGATAAATTAATATTTTAATATTTCATAAAAATTTTGATATTTTTGGATAATAATAGACCTGAATTATACTATTTTTGAATGTTTTAAATACTACTTTTGTCTAGGTTTTAAAATTTAATTTAAATATCATTGAAAAAGTTTGAGGGCTCGAAACCTTAAATATGGGTCTAGTTTTATTCAAACCTTATCTCTTTTACCTTTACATTAGGGGGTGTGAGTCCGTATAGGTTGCATTATTCTTATTGAAAAAAGGGCATTGAAAAGGTTATTTTTGATAATTCAAAAATTATATAACTTTTATAAAGGATCAAAAAATTTAAAGGAGAGGTGAAATATCAAATGGTTGTGAAAGCATCAATAACGTTGATGATAAGAGAGGAGCCGTTGAAGAGATCGACAAATAACGTTCAAAGCAAATAGGATAGACGACGATAATAGAGAAGGACGCCATTAATGAGAATGAAATAAGAGAGAAAAAACAATCGATAATATTGAGGATGTAAATAATAATAATAATAATAATATTTTTTTTAAAAAAAAATTGTTAATAGAAAGGAGATTATCAATAATAAAAAAAATATAAATAATAAACTTCAAACAAAAAAAAATTTCAAGAATTCGCCTTTCAACTTTTATTACAGAGAGGTAAGGTAATTCATAGGGTGAACGTTCCTCCGATGCATCTTGCCATATCGATAAACTAAGTTTTAGATTCATCATCAATAACACTACTCTTGATGATCACACAGGACCAGCCTCCCACCCTTTCTACACAACCCTTGCTCCCCCACGCCATCCACCACCTTCCCGTAGCTGTACCTCAGCGGCATTTCGCCGAGCATCCGGTGGAACTCCGTGATGCAATCCCCTCTCTTCTTCCGGTGCCCACCCCTCGCGCTGAGCCCCACCCGCTCGATCCCCACCACACCGCTTCCACCATTGTCGACGCTGCTGTTGCTGATGCCGCCGTTGTTCCTTGGGTCGCCCCAGTCGCGCACCCGCCCGCCCACCAGCACGGGGCCGGCGCCGCTCTCCATGGCGGTCACGAAGTTCATGAGGATGTCCTCGCAGTTCCTCTCTCCGTCCACCAGGCGCCGTGCCTCGCTTAGCCTACCCCAGCAGCTGTAGCGGCGGAGGTAGTCGGTGCCCAGGATCATGAACTTGGTGAGCACGATGGAGTATCGATCCGGGTGCATGGCGTAGATCCAGCGCCGCTGCTCCAGATCCAGGTCGTGGGAGCGCGCGAAGAGGCCGACCAGGGCGGCGCCACCGCGGGACCTCCATACAGCGAACGCGAAGGCCAGGGTGCGCGGTTCGACCTCGACGTCGTCGTCGCAGACGGCGACGGCGCGGGTGCGGATGTTGGCGCGGGGGAGGAAGCGGGCGTTGAGGGAGGGGGAAGGCTGGCGATGGACAGAGATAGGGGCGAAGCCGCCGGCGCCGCCATGGGTGGCGAGGGAAGAGAGCGCAGCGGCAGGGGTGGAAGGGTTGCCCCAGAGGATGAGCACCGCGGCTACCAGGGGATGCGTGGCATAGGAGGCGGCAAGGGAACGGAGAAGGGGGAGGCGGGCCTCGGAGAACCCGTTGATGAGGACGGTGAGCCGATCCGGCCGGAGGGTGAGCGGATCCGGCAGGGAACGAGGGTCGCAGGCATCGGAGTAAGACTCGGAGGAGAATAACAGCGGCGAAACAGAAGGTAAGAGGAGGCCGAGGAGAAAGGTTTTCCGCCACATTGCGGTGGCGGAAAGTGGCGGCGAATGTGGTCTCACCGATTCGGGTCGGGTAAGAGGTCCGTGCTAATAGAAAGGTCTATCCATCGGGACCGTCAGGTCGGCCGTAATGTGGTGGCTCGAACGAAAATCTCACCGTTGGATTGAGTTGCGATTGAAAACTGTTTTGGATGATCGGTAACTTTACAAATCTATCCTCGAATGACTAGGAAATTAATGTTTTAATTCCCATCTAAGAAAACTCAGCTAGTTTGAGTTTAAAAAAACTAAAGCCTTTTTTATAATGTTACCGATATAATAATAAAATTAATAAAATTTATTTAATTTATTTACAACGTCATACATGGAATTTTTTAGATATCACAAAACATATGAATGCTAAACTGAAATTTGTTAAGGTATATATAAAAAATATTTTTGAATATACTATTTATATATTCATGAAATTGAATTCAAAACAATTCATTAGCTTGCTAAAGGGTTAAGCAGGAGAACGTGAGATTAATTGTAACCCATTTTTATATCATTTAATTATTTAATATC
>NC_088350.1:17520000-17525000 GCF_036884655.1 Musa acuminata AAA Group
GCGATACCTCAAAGGGACCAGTTGGAGGAGATTGATTACCCTTAAAAATTGGTATTTCAGGTTCTGGTTCAGGTTGGAGGGGATCAGTCCTTCTAGGCAATCTAGTCTATATACCATTTCTGAATGTACATCTCAACCGTCGAAGTAGGTTTCTATTTATAATACTAAATCTATCTAGTTTTATAACTTATTCTTCAAGTGGGATAGTAATGTCATAAGCATAGAGTAATCTTGTGATTAGGCCACCATATGGAAGTATCATGTCCCTTTTTGATAGTTCAATCATGTTATATTAGATTAGGTAACCAAAATAATTGTTTTGTCCCTTCATAATCCAATATATGGTACCTAATACCATTTGGCTTACTTATCAAGATGTGATGAAGTATTTTAGTGCTTAAAGGTAGTAAATGTTCATAGCTTTTTAGAAGAGTAGTTAGGTTAGGATTACCAAAAATTATTCCTAAGGCATCAGTGTAAGTGGACCCAACTGATTCTTCATCCTATTGTCCTCTAAAATAACACCCTTTTTCTTTTACCTCAATTCCTATGAGGTTGCAAATCAAGCTATCTATAATGGGTATATAATGTCCTAAGAGATAAGTTGATACCCTTTCATTTTCATCTATATATAATTTTTTGTAAAATAGCCTAACAAGCCTAGGGTAGATGGGATCACTTATTTGAAGGATTGGGAGAATGTTTAGATTAGCAAACCATTGAATGGATTCTAAATCACTTAATTCCTCTAAATCAATATATTTACCCTTATGAACATTCTTAGACTCTATGAATGAAAATTTAATGACATATTGATTAGAATCGAAAAGTAAGGAATCATAATTTTCATCTAATCTCCTCTTTCCCTTTGTCCCTAAAGGATCTTCTAGAACTCATTAAGACTACAATAATGGAGGCAAATGAGGAGCAAGAGTAAGTAATACAAAGGAGAATCAATTTAGTGTAGAGATTACCTTAGTAGTTTTTCCTTCTAGTGATTTTCAAAAGGATGTCGGAGATTGATCCTTGATTTAGTAGGAGATAGGTATTTTGGAGTAGCTAGAGGGAGAGCAAGAGATTTTGTGTTATTTAGAGGAGTGCAGAATAGGTTAGGGTCAGTTTTTCCAACTCATAAAATTTTATTATTGTGAAACACACAATCTTATTTACATCATCATGTAAAATTTGTATCATAAGAAGAGAAGATTCATACTCAAACATCATATAAAACTCATATTGAAAAATACATACCATAAGTTCATAATTTATCATATAAGATTTGTACGCAAACATCATATAAAACTTGTATGGGAAAATGCATATTATTTATTGCGCATACTATAAGATCATGATTTAAGTGAGTGATCCAAAGAATTAAGAAAGTCTGAAAATAAATTTTAATAAATTCATACATTCGAACAATTTAACATCTATAATTCCCTTCTAATGAAATCAAATTATTCTTCATTTAAGGGTTTTGTGAAGATATCGACCAATTGATGTTTCATATTAATAAACTCTAAGATTATATCATGATTATTAATAAGATCTCGTATGAAGTAATGTCTAATGTCAATGTGTTTGGTTCTAGAATGTTGAATAGGATTTTTTGTTAGACATATTGCACTTACATTGTCACATTTTATAAGAATATTCTTAAGATTAATTTTATAATCTTCTAATGTATTTTTCATCCATACAACTTATGTACAGACTGCATTAGCCGCAATGTATTCGGCTTCAGTTGTGGATAGTGCAACCAAGTTTTATTTCTTAGAGGACCAAGAGACAAGTGTGTGTTCTAAAATTGATATATTCTGGATGTGCTTTTTCTATCTATTCTATATCCAGCAAAATCAGCATCCAATTAGCTTAAAGTTCTCAGATTTTAGATACCATAATCCTAGATTTGTAGTTCCTTTAAGATATCTAAGTATTCTTTTGATTGCTTTAAGAAGAGATAGTTTAGGATTAGATTGAAATCTAGTACAAAGTCCTACGCTAAACATGATGTCCAAGCTAGTTGCCGTGAGGTATAGTAAACTACCTATTATACTCCTATAAGCTTTTTGATCAAAACTTTCTCCACTTTCATCAATGTCTAACTTAGTGGAGGTACTCATAGGAGTGTTGATAGTTATTGAACTATCCATATTAAATCATTTTAGCAAATCTAAAGCATATTTTGCTTGACTAAGAAAAATACTATTACTAAGTTATTTAATTTGTAAGCCTAAAAAGAAGGTTAGTTCCCCATTAGGCTCATTTCAAACTCTAGACTCATACTTTTTGGCAAATGGCTCACATAAAGATTCATTCGTGAAACCAAAAATAATATCATCAACATAAATTTGAATAATAAAAAAATTATTTTTAATAAATAATGTAGTATCGACCTTGCCTTTAGAGAAATTACTTTGAATAAAAAAGGAGTTAAGTCTCTCATACCAAGCTCTTGTTTCAATCCATAGAGAGCTTTAGTCAATTTAAACACATGATTAGGAAAATTATCATTCTCAAATCCAAGAGATTGTTCAACATAAACTTATTTGGAAATGAAGCTATTAAGAAAAGTACTTTTAACATCCATTTGAAATAATTTAAAATTGTTACTACTAACATAGGCAAGGAGCATCTTTATGGCTTCTAATCGTGATACAAGAGCGAATGTTTCTTCATAATCGATACCTTCTTCTTGGTTTAAACACTTGGTCATTAATCTAGCCTTGTTTCGAACCACAATACTAAATTCATCTTGCTTGTTTCTAAAAACCCATTTAGTATCAATAATTAAATAGTCATTTGATCTAGGAACAAGCTTCCATATCTCATTTCTATCAAATTGATTCAACTCTTCTTACATTGTGATGACCCATGAATTATCTTTCAAGGCCTTATCAATATATTTAGGTTTAATTTGGAAGAGAAAAGTAGCGTTGGCATAAAAATTCTTAAGAGAAGAACGAGTTTGAACCCCTCTTGATGTGTCTCCTATGATTAGCTCCTTTAGATGAGCATCTACATACTTCCATTCCTTAGATAAAGATATTTTGGAAGAATATGTATCTAAGTTACTATTTGGAGAAAGGATTACATTTAAATTCAAAGTATCAAAATCGACATCATCATCAAGATCATTTTTCTTAACTTCGGAAACTTCATTAAAAACAACATGAATAGGCTCTTCTATAACCAAAGTTCTTTTGTTTAAAATATAAAAGGCCTTAGAAATAGAGGAACAACCAAGAAAAATTCCTCTATTGGATTTAGTATCAAATTTACTTAAGACATCTTTTTTATTCAAGATAAAGCATTTACATCTGAAAACTTTAAAATATGAAACATTAGGTTTTTTGTTGTTCTATAACTCATAAGGAGTTTTGAAAAGTAATAGTCTTATTAAAACCCTATTCATGACATAGCATATTGGGTAGGCTATATTTGTTTAATATAGTTCTAGTCATTTCTTATAAGTTTCTATTATTTCTTTCTACTACTCCATTTTGTTAAGGATTTCTTAGAAGTTGTGATTGTATCCATTAGATTCACAAAATTCTTAGAAATCACGGTTTTGAAATTTACCACCGTGATTACTTCGTATTGACGAAATTATAAAACCCTTTTCATTTTGAACTAGTTTACAAAACATAGAGAAATACCTAAAGCAATCACTTTTGTGTGCCAAAATATAAGTTCATGTATATTTATTAAAATCATCTACAATGACAAATGTGTATTTACTACATCCTAGGCTTGATGTAGCAATTGATTCGAACAAGTCCATATGGATCAATTGCAAAGATTTAGAGGTGCTTATTTGGTTATTAGATTTGAAGCTACATTTTATTTGTTTTCCTAGTTAACATGCATCACACACATTATCTTTGACGAACTTGATATGAGGAATTCCTCTTACAAGTTCTTTAGATGAAATTTGAGAGATTAGTTTTATGCTAGCATAACCTAATCTCCTATGTCAAAGCCAAGCATCGTTATTCAAAACCGAAAAGCACATTTTATTACATAGATAATTAATATCAATAGTGTATATATTATTTTGTTTTAAGACAATCATAGATATGTTTTTGTGTGGTTTTTCAATAATACAAGCATTGGATTCAAATTTAATGATGTATCCTTTATCATACAATTGACTAATTCTTAAGAGATTATGCTTTAAGCCATCAACCAATAACAATCTTAAATAAAGAAGTT
The DNA here is from genome assembly GCF_036884655.1 of Musa acuminata AAA Group. Taxonomy (NCBI): domain Eukaryota; kingdom Viridiplantae; phylum Streptophyta; class Magnoliopsida; order Zingiberales; family Musaceae; genus Musa; species Musa acuminata. Next base: position 17,524,216 of record NC_088350.1, read on the forward strand.
GAATTTGTTACCTATGGTTTCTTTGTCAATGATTTTACCCTTGTTGTTGTCTCCGAATGTGACATATCCTTCGTCTATGCTAGTAAGCTTAAATAATTGAGATGGATTCCGGTCATATGCCTTGCATCCACTATCAAGGTACCATCTCTTGCTCCTAGTTTGTGATGGTACATTTTTATACAAAAAAAAAGGATGATTTTTAGGTACCCATTTGACCTTGGGTGCCTCAAAAATTGATTTACATAGCCTATCATGTTGCATTTAGTCATTTGAGGTTCTTTTAGGAACCCAAATCAATTTACGTGGATAACATTTCTTGAATAGACAATGATAAGCTATATGCCCAAATTTACAACAAAAGTTACATTTGTTTCGGGATGAAACATGCAAAGTAGAGCCTTTAACAAAGGTGGTTGAATTTTGGTGAGAGTTACTCACAAATTTGATTTTGTCTTTTATATGAACGTGACCCTTGTTGGCAAGGATAATGTTCAAGAACTTACTATCAACCTTAAATTTTTTCAAGATTTCATTGAGTAGTAAGTTTTCCTTTCTAAATATTTCTATTTCATCACATTTCGTACATGGAGCTAAACTATCACTATGCTCAACTTTTAATCTATCGAAATCACTAACAAGAGAAACATGCTCTTTTTTCAACAATTTATATTTTTTACTAATTAATTTATATTCATCAAATAAATCATTAAAAGTATTTAATAGCTCATCAAAAGATAAATTTGCATCAAATGAACTTCTCACCTCATCTCCAATGGCCATTAGTG